>NW_015505403.1:553624-554699 GCF_001515645.1 Sinocyclocheilus grahami
TTTTTAATTATATTTTTTTTTAGGTGGGACTTCAGTGTCCATATAGTTTTTGGAGCTGCTATATATTTGCTGTAAAACTATGGTCTTATTACAGACCGCGCTGTGTGGATGACCATTGTAGAATATGGGACGCTGGCCAAAGACGACATATGCTGTCAAATCCCTTGAATGTGTATAATTGTGTATGTGTGTGTGCATGCTAGTGTGTTCGGGATTTTTCCTTTTTTTTTTTCCTATCCGCCCTTCTCTGATATGTAGGAATTAGTGAACATTGCTTAACTACAAGCCGACCCTAATCAAAGTGCCGATTCTTTAAAAAGACAGCTGTTGTCATGTGCTTTAATTCACCGCTATCTCCCTTTGTCAAGCAAAGCTGGACACAGTTGTCTAGTAGAGACAGCTAGGGAACAGGGGTTAACAGACTTCTTTCAGTGAAATGGTCTTTTATACATCCATGCCACATGCCCATCAGTCACAAAAATCAGAGGTAAGTTCCATTTCATCTTTCTGCTGTTCTCTTTGGGACTAGCAATGCCATTACTCATGTCATTTGATACTTACCCACCCTTAAAGTGAACCCTCGGTTGTTAAAAGTACTACAGTAAAGCTGGTTTGCCTGGTGCTGTTTTGTGGTTTTAAGCCTCACATTTCTCTGTTATGCATTTTTGAGTTTAGAAAACAACACATTTTGAATGTAGAAGAGTACAGTCAGTTTTAATTCATCATAGAGGAATCAGAAAGATGCCATAATCAGACAATGGAGTTTCTTTGGCATCTGATTTTTGGGGTTTATGCTATACTTATAAGACGTTCATTTTTCTTATGAGTCACAACTAACTCCTTTGTCTCAATATCTCAATATTTGTCTAAAAAATATGTTAGAAATATGGCCTGCTGTTAATTCGTGTGATCTAAGAGCCATAAACGTACTGATTTATGATCACAGGAATAGTACTGATTAATTAAAAAATTTAAAGAATTTAAACGGGACAAATTTAAAAAAGGACATTTGTAATACACTTTTATATATATATATATATATATATATATATATATATATATATATATATATATA
>NW_015505403.1:555663-640021 GCF_001515645.1 Sinocyclocheilus grahami
TATATATATATATATATATATTTTTTTTTTTTTTTAATTATATTTTTTTTAGGTGGGACTTCAGTGTCCATATAGTTTTTGGAGCTGCTATATATTTGCTGTAAAACTATGGTCTTATTACAGACCGCGCTGTGTGGATGACCATTGTAGAATATGGGACGCTGGCCAAAGACGACATATGCTGTCAAATCCCTTGAATGTGTATAATTGTGTATGTGTGTGTGCATGCTAGTGTGTTCGGGATTTTTCCTTTTTTTTTTTCCTATCCGCCCTTCTCTGATATGTAGGAATTAGTGAACATTGCTTAACTACAAGCCGACCCTAATCAAAGTGCCGATTCTTTAAAAAGACAGCTGTTGTCATGTGCTTTAATTCACCGCTATCTCCCTTTGTCAAGCAAAGCTGGACACAGTTGTCTAGTAGAGACAGCTAGGGAACAGGGGTTAACAGACTTCTTTCAGTGAAATGGTCTTTTATACATCCATGCCACATGCCCATCAGTCACAAAAATCAGAGGTAAGTTCCATTTCATCTTTCTGCTGTTCTCTTTGGGACTAGCAATGCCATTACTCATGTCATTTGATACTTACCCACCCTTAAAGTGAACCCTCGGTTGTTAAAAGTACTACAGTAAAGCTGGTTTGCCTGGTGCTGTTTTGTGGTTTTAAGCCTCACATTTCTCTGTTATGCATTTTTGAGTTTAGAAAACAACACATTTTGAATGTAGAAGAGTACAGTCAGTTTTAATTCATCATAGAGGAATCAGAAAGATGCCATAATCAGACAATGGAGTTTCTTTGGCATCTGATTTTTGGGGTTTATGCTATACTTATAAGACGTTCATTTTTCTTATGAGTCACAACTAACTCCTTTGTCTCAATATCTCAATATTTGTCTAAAAAATATGTTAGAAATATGGCCTGCTGTTAATTCGTGTGATCTAAGAGCCATAAACGTACTGATTTATGATCACAGGAATAGTACTGATTAATTAAAAAATTTAAAGAATTTAAACGGGACAAATTTAAAAAAGGACATTTGTAATACACTTTTATATATATATATATATATATATATATATATATATATACAGTATATATTAGTTTTTATATTCTCACAATTAATGTAAAATTCAGTTTTTATTGAATTTTTCAGTATAATGAAACGAGGACTAATGCTGCCAAGCTTCAAGACATCAGAAAACACCAATGTATCCTAAAAGTAGTCCATATGATGTCTGTGATATATTACAGGTCTTCTGAAGTCATATGATAACTTGTGTGCAGAACGGATTTACATTTTTGCAGTTATTTGGTTGCAACAGTTTACAGCCCAATGGTTGAGACAATTAACAGCGAATAACTACTTAAATTTCAGTCTGATTCTTATGCAAACCTGTCATGCAACCACAGGAGATTTGGAATATAGGGTTGTGCCACTTTTTGAAGTTTGAAAAAAGAAAGGCATACAGTTTTTGAAATAACATAGGTAAATCAAGTAAATCATGTTATTTTTTTTGAGTGAAATGCAAGTCTACAGTTTTAGGTAACAGAAGAGCAATCTGTCCATTTTCAAACTTTGTGAGTGGAGGAAGGACACAGCTGCCATCCAATGAGATGATGCTGGTCAGGGTGTAAAACTCTGGCACTTCAGACAACTGAAAAATCATTGGCAGAGAGCAAAATTCTCAAAAGATGCTTGGGGTGATGTGGGCTTTGTTGCACTCTATTGAATGTATTTTGTTCCCATGGCTTGAGCTCGGACTGGCTGGACTTGGAGGTCTGGCAGCGGGAGTCACGTTTGATTCCACGGATTTATTTGGTCAATGCTCCCACAGCTGAGAGGTTTGAAATGAGAGCCTGAGCAGGTGTTGTTGTGGGAGAGAGAGCGGGAGAACTTTAGGAGTTTTCATGCTTCTCTCTCGCATTCTTCCCTTCTCACATCAGTTATTGTGCTGTGTACTTTAGCAAAAATGTTTGAAAAAGACTACATGCACCTTTTTTTCGTAATTCCAGCTGCATCAAATATTTGGACATTGTTTCTACTTTTAGCTGGGGGGTTTTTTCAGTCCAAATGTCATTTGACAACGGTAACAAATATTGTACAATACATTTTGAGACTCCACTATTTACGTTTACATGGACCCAAATAATCTATTAGTAATTGGATTGATGGCTGAATTGGATTGAAAATCCTTCATATAAACACCTTAATCCGAATTAAATTTCAATCGGAGTAAAATGACTATTTCCTCAATCAGATTCAAAAATACTTTGCACAAAACAAGCAACTCTTTTGACATATTTGACAGCTTTCCTTTTAATTTGGTTAAACATCTACTCAAACTCTTCAATTTTGTTAGAAAACATTTGAAAAGTTGATTGAAGGAAATCTAAGCTGAAGAAAATCAATGCATTCAACTTTTAGATACAGTATAGTTCACCCAAAAATGTTGTTCTAAACCTGTATGGCATTCTTTCTCCTTTGGAACACATAAAAGAGTGTTTTTTGCCCTTACAATGAAAGTCAGTGGGGTCCATTATTTTTTGTTGTATGGACATAAACAGTTCTGCAAAATATTTCTTTAAATGGAGAGACCTTAACTATACCATCAACAATTCTCCACAAATAGGATGCAAATCAGACCACACCTACAAGTAAGCTTCTTGAACTTAGGGCTGCTCGATTATGGCAAAAATCATAATCACGATTATTTTGGCCAATATTCTAATCACGATTATTTAGCACGATTATGAGGGGGCCATATGACCAAAACTTTATATGAGTGATTTATTTAAAGATAGTGATACATATCAAATATATATTTCCTGTAAATAAGGTTGCTATGACAGCTACATTGTAGAGACCAGCGGAATTTCAAACAAACAAAAACAAACAAAAAATCCTAAAAAGGATTGAAAATAATTAAACTGTCAGTGATAAAAAAAAGCAAAGGACAAATACAATAGAATAAAAAGATACAAATTAAACAAACTGTGCTTTAATGTTTTTTTTATGCAAGTCTCAAGCAGTTTACAGCCTACTACAGAAATTAATAATCAAATGTAAAATAAAACGGCATAGTCGTCACTGTAAGAATTAAACTTTTTTGTTTCTTATTAAAGTTACAAAAGTCCTTCACTCAAGAGCAGTGTGTGATTTTTGAAGTTGTCTTTTGTTGTTTGATTAATATTAAGCACACAGTCACAGCAGGAAAATAGCCGCTGTCACTGTAAGAGCCGCACGGATCCAATTTACCGTTACACGCGTATTTTCATTCTTAACTCTGTTAATTTATTACATGACCGACGAAGGTATACATAAATAATCACGTGTATTTGACCGTTTAGGCGCGCACCTTGAGCTAAAAGATTACTTTTAATCTTAAAGATTCTTAAAGAAGAGCAAGTTCTCTTTCACGCTTTTAAAAACATTAATACATATACTTATATAAATCAAGCACGTCCCATTTGGCAAAAGTCACGTTACATGGCTTTACTGATTTGCACGTGAAATTGGGCTTTTATGGAGGGGGCGGAATGGGGCGTAATAATCGTTTTATCTCGATTATTGTATTTTCATAATCCTTGGATGCCAAAATCGAAATTGTTTTTCGATTAATTGCACAGCCCTACTTGAACTTACACCAAAACTTGTTTGAGTTAGATAAAACATCTTGAGTGGAGTGACCTTGAAATGTTTTACGCTGTATATTAGGGTGACCATACGTGCCATTTTCCCAGGACGCGTCCTGGCCAGGATTTCTATATTGCCTAAAATATCTAGGTTTTGGCTTTGTTTGCCTGTGCAGACCGATCGGTGTATGACATCTAAATACCTCGAGAGCATTTTGAAAGCATAAGGAACCGTCTGTATGGTATTTTGATGTCATACACCGATCGGTCTGCACAGGCAAACAAAGCCAAAACCTAGATATTTTAGGCAATATAGAAATCCTGGCCAGGACGCGTCCTGGGAAAATGGCACGTATGGTCACTCTACTGTATATGTTCCTATTAATTGGAAACTTAAAGTTCAACAACAAAGTTTCTTAAATTCACCTATTGTCAGGTATGGATGGCAGAAGCTCAGCGTTGATCCCACAGATTGCCTTTGCTTACGCTTAGCCTTTCTTAGAGAGGAGATCTAAGGCTTCTCCTCATTCTGCCTTTGTTTACTTCCACTATCTTTCTTCACCAAACTGAGAAGACCCCATGACCCTGAATCTAAGGTTACTTGTGTGTTTATCTTTTTAAAAAGGACTGAGCTTGACACTATGTCAACAGCATCTCTTGAGCAGAAGGAAACAGCTCTAAGGGGCAGTGAAGAAAAAAGGAGTTTGTGTTTGCAGATGGATTACATGAAGGAAGCAGACAGTGCTAGCATCTACAATTAGATGTAAATGCCTAATATTTTCAGTCTATCAAATCTATTAAGCTAATAATGACAGTTCACAGAGGCTCTTTCCAAATGCAACAACTTTTCCCAATGCAATTAAATGTACTTCAAGTGCAATTATTACATATTAATACCTAACAGCTCTCAGGGAGAAAGCAATCCACTTAGGACCCACAAAGACCTTCTCTTTCTGTACCCCCTAGAGTTCAGTTGGGCATCAATCAAGGCAGTTAAGTGGGATCCTTGAGCAGAGATGGTATCAGTGGCAGCCTCTTACAGGCACACACTTCTGTTCCTGTTATCTATGGTAATTGCTCTGAGTCTCTGTCACCAGTGAAGCAAATCTCTCATCTCTGACTCAAATGCACTACTAAGAAAAATTTTATTTGAGCTATGTAGTGTGGGTAAACACATTTTAGGCGCTCGTTTCTCATTTCACAGTTGCGCTTAAGGACTCTTTACTCAACTTCTGTGGATGGCTAGACCAGGGCTTCTCAACTGGTGGTTTACTGACCTGTTCTGGACAGCAAAGAAAAACCCCCCACTAAATTCAAAATATAAAATGCATCAGATTGTATTATTAATATTTTAAGGAGGGGCTTTGAAGGTTTCAAGTCCAACCAAACCATTTAATTTATTTTAATATAATATATGACAACAAGATAAAACAATGTTCAATACATTTTATTATATATTATTAGTGCTGTCAAACGATTAATAAAAGTTTTTGTTTACATAATATATGTGTGTGCTGTGTATATTTATTATGTATATATAAATACACACACGTACAGCATATATTTTGAAAATATTGACATGTATTTACATATATATATATATATACAGTGGGTACGGAAAGTATTCAGACCCCCTTAAATTTTTCACTCTTTGTTATATTGCAGCCATCTGAATACTTTCCGTACCCACTGTATATATATATATATATATATATATATTCATACAATTTATTTTATATATAAATATTTAATATATACACATATTTTTCTTAACTATATACATGTATGTGTGTGTATTTATATAAAGATAATAAATATACACAGTACAAACACATATATTATGTAAACAAAAACTTTTCTTTTGGATGTGATTAATCGTTTGACAGCACTAAATATTATGTATTGAATATTATTACAGTACTTGATGCCCATTGTTCAGTCTGTGTAAAGAAGCAAAAACAGTGATATTTTTATACTATTAATATTTTTTTTTTAATTGTTATTTTTTTTTCATTTTAAGTTTTATTTTGTCATGTATTTTGTCATTTTTATTACAGGTTTTTTATTTCTATTTAGCTTTTTTATTTATTTAAAAAAAATTTTTTTAGTTCTTCAACTTATTTTATTTCAATTAGCTGCCAAGGCAACATTTCTATTTTTTGTTAAGTTTAAGATTTTTCATCTAATATTTATATTTTATTTAAATTAGCGAAAACTTTCATTTTTGTTACCGATAACAGCACTGGTTGAGAACCACTGGGCAAGACCTGTCAGTAGCCCAATATTCCAGTGCCCTCCATACCGAAATGTGATGGGCCTAATAACAAAAACAAGCAGCGCGGTGTGGAGCTGCTCCCACAGAGTCAGCACATTAATGAGGACCATATGGAGCTGCCCAGACACACAGTCAGTGGAAACCCAATTCCTCTTTTTCTTCCCTCTCCTACCCTCCTTCAGTCACTTCTCTGCTTCTCCGTCTCTCAATTTATAGCATAAAGCTTCAGCCGATTGTTTTCTGAAAGCTTAAGCGTGATAAAAACTTTCTAACTTTTTAGTTTGTCAGTTCATTCCCCCGAACAGTGTAAACATTCTGTGGTGTTATAAAAACATTGTTTGAACATCCCGACAAGCCTGACAACAGCAACAGCAGCTCAACAAATGGCATGGGCTTGAGGTGTCGCCAAGCTGTTTGTTCAACCAATGACAGATGAGGGGAGTCTTCAGGAAACCTGCTCGTAAACAATCATTATTTCCACTATTCAGGTCAAGTTTTTTTGGTCTCTTACTTGGTGTAATGGTTCATATCATTCCATTTCACTTATTTTTCTTAACTTGCGCTGAATAGGAGTTCTGGGATTTTAGCAAATGACCTTCTTCTCTTCTCTTCCCAGTACTTCATCTTACTCTCTGTCAAAAAATGTAGTCTCTTTATTTCTCTGGTTTCTCAAATGGAGACTCTCCGTCCCCTCTCACTGGCCTGGCATTCAGTCCTGCCATGAAG
Organism: Sinocyclocheilus grahami; assembly: GCF_001515645.1. Taxonomy (NCBI): domain Eukaryota; kingdom Metazoa; phylum Chordata; class Actinopteri; order Cypriniformes; family Cyprinidae; genus Sinocyclocheilus; species Sinocyclocheilus grahami. The sequence goes on from NW_015505403.1 coordinate 562,300, forward strand.
CGGATGGCTAATTTTACCAGACTGACCTCATTCCACTATTGTATAAGAACAAGCGAGTCAGTGTCAGGAGAAATGTACTGGCTTATCCCTTCGTTTCCGTTCCTTTCTCGTTTTTCTTTCTGTCTTTTTCTTCATTTTTTTTTACCTGATTCATCTCTGTAATCGACTCGCTCCCTTCTTGTTTCGACCAGAGGAATATGTATATTCGCTGGGTCATGCAATGTAATATGCTCACAAACGTGGTGGAAAGAAAGAACCCTTTCTCCGCCCATCAGCCTCGTCAAGTCGTCTATTGGCATGAGGTGCTTGTAAGGGGCTCACTGATCCATCCACCTGAGTGAATGAGCTATTTGCTTCAGTGGCCAGATTCTGAATGATGCCTCTGTAGTATCAATACCACTATAGACCTGAGACAGGAATGACTTTATGGGGGCAGCCAGCTCTCTAGTATTTAGGTAATTACTATTACCATTGACTACATTAATACACATATTGCTGTGAGGGAGAATGAAATTTAATTTTAAGTCAAACTTCAACTGATCAACCAATGTGTGATGATACAAGGACATATATATATATATATATATATATATATATATATAAGTAACAGACATGAAGACACTGATGTGTATGCAAATATTATGTATATAAATTAATGTGTACATTTTGTGTTTACTCCAAGGCTACAGTCTCAATGGATCCACAAAATCATTTCAAACGGTAAGCAATATATTGTTCTTTTCCAGTGGCGGGCCGTGCATTTTACACCGAGCCGTGCCGAGGAGGTGTGTGGTTGCTTTTCGCAGTCATTAGGACGACTGTTTTTAGATTGACTAATATAGTAGGCAAATATTTTTTCAAAACGCACTGAAAATCTAAACTTTTCCCATAATCACAATGTAACCTCGTATCTTAAAGCACCAACTGCAAACATGATCAAACTATAAACCAGGAAATAAAGTAGTAGCAGGAAACCAATAAAGTAGTTCAACAAACCATGATATTAGACTGGAGGATGTAGGACTAGCATGCTGAAGCCCATCATAAAATTGAACCCTCCAGGCTAGGCTGAACTATTTTAATTTATTTAGCTTTCCTCAGCTTATTACATAGATTAGAATAAGCTTTGTAGAATTTCAGCTGCCCAAAGCGAGGCAACTGATAGATGACAGTTTGTTCCCATGTTTGTTTTGGCACATTTAATTGATCACTTAGGCTAATGTATCTTTCAAAAAATATATTTTCAACAATTAAAAAGCGGTTTATGCAGAAAACAAGATTTAAATTATTTAAAACGTTATAATAAGCATGCTCACAGTCATTCTTGAGACATGGGACAAAACAGGTCCAGCAAGGATAACTGCTATTAGGCTTAAAAATAAAAATATTTTCAATTTTAAATGTCATGAGGGATTAATAATAGAATGTATTTAACACTATTATCACCTTCAATTTAATTTTCTCATTATTATACCAAATCTATGTTTCGTAATGTCCTCTCACTACATCTAAAACAGTGTGTCCACAGAGAAGGGTTCAATCATTCAAATGCAATAAAATGGATAACAATGTTTTTTTTTAATGTTGAAAAAGAGCTTGTTTTATCAAAAGCAACACTTAATAATAGCTCCTATCAAAGCAAGGTTGTTTTTTAATGACACATTAAAAAGTTTGTTGCGTCCCCACTTTTCGTCAACACCGTCAGACATTCAATAAAATGTAATAAAATCAGGGAATATCAGGGGCAGCTGTCACTCTAAAGGACCCCCTTGCCACAGTTCACCTCTGCAGAGTACATCAGTGTCAGACAGGCTCTGCTAAGTTAGTTTTAGAATATTTTAAATCCTAATGTTAATATTTCCTGTGTCACAGCCATGATATGTCAACACCATCTTCCAATTTCTGAGGAAATTATTTGAAATATGTAGATAATTTTATTTTCCTGAAGCAGGTGAATGTGTTTTGAAATGTTAAAAAAGTCTTGAATGCTGTTAAAGATAAAGTTGAAATTATATTACACAGTCCAAGCTAAAAAAAAATCACATTTTGTTAAAAAAGAGAAAAATCCGGAGCTTGTATCAAAGCATAGCTCAGTGGCTTAGTACATATAAGATACATAAATGTAGTTTAGAGTACAAGGTTTTATTTTTTCAATTTTGCACCCTGTTTTGTCCCACTTCTCAAGAATGACTGGCCAACAATTAACAATAGTTGACTGACTCTGTAATGAAAAATGAACAAAACGACTAGGGATGCACCGATATGAAAATTTTGGCCGATACCGATAACCGATTATTCTTTATTTTTGAAAGCCGATAACCGATATGTTGGCCGATAAATCTATATCCAAATTGTTATATACTTTTTGAGAGCCTGATTACAAAAAAGGTCTCATCATTAAAAGCCACATCCCAAACACTTCAACATAAGCAGCCTAGTTTGAACGGTGTACGTTTTAAAAATATTTTTACTCTCCCATTACCAAATTTAGTCATAAAAAAGCCTTACAAATAAATAAAATTATGCATAAATAATGCAAACAAGTCACTGGACATCATTACACGTGTAAAGAATCAAAATGAATGCGCCATAGATCAATAAAACGGAATAGCCTCTGCACGGACAATAATTAAATGATTTTAATTACTAAACCATATTGTTGATGAAAATAATAAGAGAACAATACAAGTGGTTGTTGTTATTAATAATGTATCGATGATTTTGAAAAAGTAACAAATTAATACCACTGTTTTAAATAGCAGCCGTTGAGCTGCGCGTGCTGAAGCTGAAGAGCTGAATGAACATGGTAAACTGAAGCGTTTTGCTGGCAGCTTATTTAACTCAAGGAAATGCATCCTGAGATTAATATTAATACAACATAAACATAATATTACAACTTATATATGTACAAAATGACGCAGTTATTGCATGCTATAGTCAGAATGTGTGATCCTGTTGTGGATGCGCTCTTCCCATAACAACGCGCTGAAACACGGCAACTAAACCCAAAGAATTCACAACGTTTTATTATAATAATGTTCTCATTAGAATGTTATATACATGACATTCCCAATCATAGTTATTAATGTTGTGCACTGCTGTTTGGGCTGCGTGTGCTGAGCTAAAGATGATCACCGGTAAACTGAAGCGCTCTTTTTAACTTAACCAAACGCATTCTATATGAGATAAATCAGATATACATCAAATAAACACAATATTACAATGTACAATTGCACAAAAGGCTGCAAACGAACAGCGCGCATCTGAAGTGTCTCTGAAGGAAATAATGCATTATTTATCGGCTTTAAGATATCGGCCAAATTTTCTTATCAGGCCGATACCGATAACAGAAAAAATGAGCCGATATGGGCCGATACCGATATGGTGGCCGATATATCGTGCATCCCTAAAAACGACATTCATGCAACCTAAAACGTTCATTTATAGACAGAATCGTTCATTCTTTATGTGCATACTTTTGCACTGCATAACTCGTATAAAGACGTGACTGAGCACTTGTCAGCTTTCATAGAAAGGGCTGGCGAATAGAAGCTCCTCCCTTTCGATGCTTTTCAGCACTTTTGCTTTGAATGACAGTGGCTGGGAAGGGAATGAAAAAGTTGTGTGATTTCTCGCAGCCTCAACGTCGATGAGCAGCAGTTGGAGAACTGCAATCAAACTGAATGGATTGGCATGGGGAGAAGCGGCACTCTCAACCTGGCTAAGCAGCAGCTTTGGAACTGGATTTGTCTTTTAGTGGTTTCTATGAGCCTGTTACTCCGACCAGGTAAATAGTTTTGCTCGTATTAATCGCTCTTATGCGCATGGCAGAGCGAGAGCTAATGGGAAAACTTTACACTATCGTTTGGAGAGAAGTTGTTCAATCAAAATCTCTAAAAAAGTATTTTAAAACTTTAAACGTGCTACTTAATGCAATTGCACAATCGCTCATATTAATGTACGTTACCTTCTCATTTATTCGCATTTAGTTCTTCTGTAGGCCAGAGTTGTGCTGCTAACTCGCTTGCAAATCAGCAGCGTTTTTGCGAAAAGGCTTAAACCCAACATATTTCATATAACCAAATGTTATACTTACCTTCTGAAAATGATGTTTGAAGTTAATCCTCACTATTTACCGTTCTTTAAAAGTATTGCTCAGTTTAGTCAGATATTTTATTAGTTTGGCAAAACTTTCGCTAACCTGGCTAGCTTCTCGCCGTGTCGCCGTTTGAAGTTGTTTACTTCGAAAGCCCGTGACTGTTGAAGAAGAAAGTGTGCCTTTAAGAGTAATAAATAGTCATTTGTGAACAGCAGCGATCAAATATGGGTTATTTACATTTTGCGTTAATTGCGCGTTTTAACCGCCTATATGCCTCTCTGAAAAGCACGCGCAGGATTTTTAAATTTTTTTTTTTTGTCGCTAGACGAAGTTTTAAATGTTCGCGAATGGGAACTAGATGTAAAAATAAGCAAATACTTTGCTGTGTGCTCTGAATACGATTGAATTTTTGTTGTTGTTGTTGTTTTTCCCCCTACAGAATGATAATGTATTATTTGATGTTAACTAAATCATTAGCTATAACAATATGAATAGTAACTGTTTTAATGTAGTAATTAATATTTAACAGTAGCCATATATAAAGTTAAATAATATTACATTACTAGACAACTTTGAATATAAAGTATTAGTTTAGGAATTGTTTATAATTCTGCATGATAACGCTAACCTGGCTAGCTTCTCGCCGTGTCGCCGTTTGAAGTTGTTTACTTCGAAAGCCCGTGACTGTTGAAGAAGAAAGTGTGCCTTTAAGAGTAATAAATAGTCATTTGTGAACAGCAGCGATCAAATATGGGTTATTTACATTTTGCGTTAATTGCGCGTTTTAACCGCCTATATGCCTCTGAAAAGCACGCGCAGGATTTTTAAATTTTTTTTTTTGTCGCTAGACGAAGTTTTAAATGTTCGCGAATGGGAACTAGATGTAAAAATAAGCAAATACTTTGCTGTGTGCTCTGAATACGATTGAATTTTTGTTGTTGTTGTTGTTTTTCCCCCTACAGAATGATAATGTATTATTTGATGTTAACTAAATCATTAGCTATAACAATATGAATAGTAACTGTTTTAATGTAGTAATTAATATTTAACAGTAGCCATATATAAAGTTAAATAATATTACATTACTAGACAACTTTGAATATAAAGTATTAGTTTAGGAATTGTTTATAATTCTGCATGATAACTCACAAATTCACTAAATATGCATACAGTGTGAAAAAAAGTGAAATCAAATACGCCAGCTAATCAGAACTATTAATGTTTTATAACATATCACTAAATGCATACTGACAGACCACTAATTGACCATGTTTTTACTATGACAAATGCATCCAGTCCAGCAGAAAAATGAGTACATGGTCACTTCACACCAGTGCTCTGTCTCACAAATCTGTCTGTTAGGCCTAGTCAAAAACAGAGATATTGCATTCATTTCCACAGAGTTGTAAATTATGCATAACGATTAATCTAGAACAGTTTATGTAAGATAGTATATGCTATTCTAAAAAGTAGGCTACATGTGAATCCCATATTATTAACATGAACAATGTATTAAATAAGTTAATTTACCCGTGAGCACCGCTACTTCCTTGCTAATGTGCAATATTTTTAGTAATTACTCATACACTACTCTGAAGTCATGGAAATTCATTGGTCAAAATCTGTGGAAACCCTGTAGAATACAATTACTACGTCACAGCAGTGGGAGTTTTTCATATTTTTAATAATGCTAGCCAAATTCCATCCCATTTGTTATTGTTGTGCCTGTATTCAAAGCAGTTGAAAGACATCTTATCAAATGAAGCAGTAACTATTTTCACACTTTTGTTAGACCATAACCATAAAACACTAAAAGGAATCCAGACAAGGAATGTTTTCATGGTTTGGAATGGCAATCGGCAGCTTGTAGTTATCTTTTCAGATGCCATGCTAACTCGAGTGCAACCAATGAATGTGTCAGAATGACAAAATACAGCAGTTGTGTAGCTGTTAAACAGGTTTAGTCTATAGATTGATAGCTAGAAACCATCCAAGGCTAAGAACTTTAATCATGAACGTCTCCATCACCAACCAACCATCAAATAGGGATTCTCTCACAGTTTTAAATGCATCTCATTAATGTCTAATTCTTCTTGATTTTCAACAGTGTGCTGCCAAAAATGTCGAATTCAGCGCTGTAATGCGGAGTACGTGGCCTCATTCTCACCCTCGGGTGGCTTGCAAGAGGAGGTGCTTCCAGATGTGGACTACTGCATCACTCTGAGGGCCTACTCGTTGTGTACGCGTCGCACAGCTCATGGCTGTAGAGGGGACTTGGTGTACCACTCCGCTGTATTCCGTATTAAAGAGCTCTTTGCACAGCACAACTGCTCCATCGACGGCCCAACGTCGTCAGCCAAAGCACCCAGCACTTCCAAGCCACCAGTGGTGGACGTCTGCAACTACGAAAGCAGGGTGCTCGCGTCGGGCCCGGCGGCTCAACAGAAAAAGTACGGACATTGTGGATTATTTGGTGATCCTCACTTGCGGACTTTTCGGGATGAGTTCCAGACATGTAGGGTTGAAGGAGCCTGGCCGCTCATCCACAACAGATACCTTTCGGTTCAAGTCACAAACGTACCGGTGGTTGAAGGCTCCAGTGCTACAGCAACCAACAAGGTTAGTTGTGCAAATGGCTTTTTGCTAACTTCCTGTAAGTGTGACCTGTTCCAATTTGTACTGGTCTTTTTAGTAAAGCAGAGTAACCACGATACTGGTGGTTTTATGAAATTGGGCAAAAGTTGTTTTGAAGCCTTGTCATCAGTACAAGTGTTGAAAAGGTGAAAAAAGCAATCATTTACTCACCCACATGTTGTTCCAAACATATATGACTTACTTTTTCAGCAGAGCACAAATTAAGATATTTTGAAGAATTGTTCAGCTTTTTGTCTATACAGTCAGTCAGTGGGGTCCAAAACCAACATTTGAATCCCATGACTTTGTAAAGACAAAAACGCAGATTTTTTTTTTTATTATAGTAACAATAATTATGCATAATTGCATGCAAGTAACTAGGGCTGGGCGATATAGCTAAAAAAAAGTATCAACGATATTATGTTTCATATCGTTCGGTATCGATAATTATTGACATTTTTATAACCTTTTTTTTTTAAAACAAAAAGCAATAGAATTTTTTATTTTTATTTAACCACTGTATTTATGATTAACACAATTTATTGAGACAAACAACAAATATTTTTTGTTTTAACAATATAACAAAATATTACTATTGTATTTAGGCTTATTTTTTATTTCTGTTTTAGATTTATTTATTTCCATTTAGTAATTTTATTGCTTCGACTTAAACTTATTTCAGTTATTTGCCAACATTTCATCTTTTTGATTTTCATAAAAAAAAAATTCAAGGTTATTTCAATGAACAAAAAATGTTTTAATTAATTTCTTAGCCACATTACATTATTTTCCTCGTCATATTTAGATTATATATTTGGCCTTTTCACCATTTTATAAATGGGACAAGAAATAATTTGTCTGTCCACCATCGATGGGTCAAAAAGCTGCACAGTGTGAGACAATTTCATTCAGTCAGAACATTTTTGATGTTTAATATGTTGATATTGTATAATTTAATAATGTGATGCAGGACTTTGGACCAGTGAGGTCACTGTTGGTTAGAATGCTTCTGTTAGTCTCTTGTTGATTTGCGTCTCCGTACTTGGTTCATTGTTGTTATTGTTAATTAAAAAATGTTTTTCGTTAATTCTAATACAACTGAAATAAAACATAAATATTAGATACAAAACTAGAAATGTTGCTTTGGCAGGTAACTAAAATAAGTTTAAGTCGAAGTACTAAAACTGAAATAAAAATAATGAAATATTAAAAAATGACAAAAGCACATAACACTGATAATGATAGTGATAATACTAAAACACCACTGACCTGGTGGTTAGGACATGTTCCAACAAATCAGGCTGCACAAAAACACAATGTTGAAACAATCCTCTAGTCAATTGAAAGCAATTTCATGTATTGATTTTCAGTGTGAGCTATTACTCACCATTTCCCGTTTGATCTTCCCTGTAGATAACAGTCATCTTCAAGTCCTACCATGACTGCACCGAGCAGAAGGTGTACCAGGCCACCACCGAGGACCTGCCGTCGGCGTTCCAGGATGGCACGCGAAGCGGTGGGAAAGCAGAGAGCCTGTGGATCGCGGAGGGTAGTGGAGGTCTAGGTATACGGCAAGTGAAGATCCACGCTCGCTATCTAGGCACGTCCATCATTGTGCGGCAGGTCGGCCGCTACCTGACTTTCGCCATCCGCATGCCTGAGGACTTAGCGGAGGAGAACGGTGGCCTGCAGCTGTGTCTGCACGGCTGTCCGCGCAGTGAGGTCATCAAAGCCCACGTGCTCAACCGGCAGCAGAGCCTGCGTCCGCCGCGGCTTATGGGCGGCTGGTACGGGGAGGGCGATGGCGGCGAGATGCAGCCAGGCCTCTCGGCACACGTGGACATGTTGGAACGTGCGACCACAAAGTGTCGAGAGATGCTGCAGGTGGAGGACGTTTATTTCCAGTCGTGCGTGTTCGATCTTCTCACGACAGGCGATCAGGAGTTCTCCATGGCTGCGTATGGTGCCCTGGAGGACCTTAAGGCACTTCCGCCAAGCACTCTGAAACAAAGTTCACCCAGGACTCCACACATTTATAGTAGAGGAACAATAGTTACACCTTCTGTTTTCACGGCTCTGGTTCTTATGCTGCTGTTGAACTGAAGGAGCTGGTCTAGACGCCAGCTTGAGGATGGATACCCACCAGCCAGCCTGTTCTTCAACCATGACACCCTCCTGGAAAAACAATCAAACTGACTTCAAACTGTCTGCGAGTGAGAGACTCGTTCCATTTAAACATGCAGTGTTTTACTCTTCAAACGGATAATGGCAGAACACTCCAGGGCTTTCCGAATGTGAAATCGACAATCGCTCGAATCTGGAAAAGATGAAGGCAGCTTATCTGCATATCTTCTAGGTTATCACCGATTAAAGAATGGAAACTCTACTACAGATGTGACGTTATTGGATGAAATTATTGTAAAAGACACATAGGATGTCCTGAATCACACAAGTTTAGGTGCACTTCAAACTTTCTACTATAAGAAAATATGTTATCTACACGGGATCCAACAACTACATGAAATGCTACCTATCCATATATTTTTGGGTCTGGGTCATACAACCACACATTAAGCTACAGTCATGGTAGGAAAAGACTTATTCAAGCTGCTCTGCTTATTAAGGAGAAAACAAAACAAATTCTTTATATAATAATATATTGAAAGAGTGTATATATGTGTTTTATATGTGTACATTCACTTGTGTATAGATGTTAATGTTTTGAAGCAGTTTCATGTAGTTAGATTAATTTTTTTCAGTTTGTATAAAACAACTAATATTTGCTGTATTGTGTATCTGTTGTTTTCCATATTAAAAAAAAAATGAGTTGTGACTAAGTCTTTTTTCCCTGACTTCTGACACTTTCTACTCCATAGAGGGTGCTATAGAGTTGCAAGTTTGAATAACTTGAATTTTTTTTTTTTTTTGTCTTTAAAACACTCTATTTCCTTACACCAGCAATAAAGTGTTGCAGGAACTTGGTGGTAATACCAGAATGTCTTTTTAGCTGCAGTTATGTAAGCTATAATGTACAGTCAGCCATTTGTTATAGCAAAATATACCTGACAAGGTGATTAGTGCCTCACTTATATTACACGGCTCCTTGCCAAGTAAATAAATAACTTGACATGAAAAAATAATTCAAGGCGAAATTACCCTTGTTATATGGGAAGAAAAAGCAGCAAACTAATGCGAGAGACTTGATACTAGCATAGAAAATCGTACAAAATAGATTGCTTATGATGGCTATCAGACTGCTGAATGGCTTGATTGACCAATCAGAATCAAGAGATAAATGTATTGACGCCAACCAATCAGAATCAAGATTTCAACAATTCAGCAGTATAAGCATAAATAGTACAATTTAATATAACGTTTGTGGCCATTTTCAGTTGTTATACAGAATGTCTTTTCTTTTTCTTTTTTGTACAATTTACGACGCACACAAACTCAAAATCAAGGAAAGACGTTTGCACTTCTTTTTTTCCAGCAATGCCATTTGTGCGCCCATTGCTTGTTCCTGTTCCCGTGATGTTAAGGACTTTTAAAGGAACACTCCACTATTTTTGAAAATAGGCTCATTTTCCAACTCCCCTAGAGTTAAACAGTTGAGTTTTACCATTTTCTAATCCAATCAGCCGATCTCCGGGTCTGGCGGTAGGACTTTTAGCTGTAGCTTAGCATAGATAATTGAATCTGATTAGACCATTAGCATCTCACTCAAAAATGACCAAAGAGTTTCTATAGTCCCCAACTAGGTAACTTTCAATAAGCCTATTTTCAGGCGCTGCGTAATATCATTGCGCCTACTGCAGCAAAGTTCCTTGATTATTACGCCGGAATGAGAGTAGAGTTCCTAGACATATCGGCCAAGAAAATCGCAACTTTTCATTTTCCGTCGGTCTTGTCCCCAACTAGGTAACTTTCAATAAGCCTATTTTCAGGCGCTGCGTAATATCATTGCGCCTACTGCAGCAAAGTTCCTTGATTATTACGCCGGAATGATAGTAGAGTTCCTAGACATATCGGCCAAGAAAATCGCAACTTTTCATTTTCCGTCGGTCTTAGTACACAATGTAACTACAGAGGAGTCAAGTTTTAAATAGGAAAAATATCGAAACTCTTTGGTAATTTTTGAGCGCGATGCTAATGGTCTAATCAGATTCAGTGATCTATGCTAAGCTACAGCTAAAATTGCTACGCCAGACCCGAGATCGGCTGAATGGATCCGAAAACGGTAAAACTCAACTGTTTACCTCTAGGGGAGTTGGAAAATGAGCCTATTTTCAAAAATAGTGGAGTGTTCCTTCAAGGCCTCGGGTGGAAGCTGGTATGAAATGACGGGGTCGCGTGACAAAGATTAAAATGTCGTCAGTTTAACCACATTCATCATGCTAAACTAAGCATTTTCCAACGCTGCCCTTCTCTTGTACTTTGCAGCTCTCGGCACTCCATCACTCTCAAGTTTTAACTGCGTCCGATGTGAGGAGAAGAAAAGAGGCAAGGTTCTTCATGCTAAGAGCTGTCAGAAATCATCTCATACATATATCGCAGGCCTGTAGTTAACCTGCTGACAGCTATATGCTTTTGTTACTCCAGTACAGCGACTGTATTTATTGTTTTTATATAGCATTTTATGCGTTTTGTCTCATTACTGTCTTCCCGCGTTCCTGTCATTTAATTATGCTCTTCATTCTAGATACGATATAATGAGGTACATAAACAAATGTATATAAAAAAAGGACAATCTACTTTGTTCGTTGCTCACTTTGATCTAATAAACAAGGACAATTATTGGGCTAATGAATTAAAATAAGCCCCTTGAGTGATTAATATTCACACTGGAAAAATTTATTTGACATTAATAGGATATTTGGCAAGATAAATAGACAGCACAGAACATGTCCGCACGGTGACTGATAAATGGATAGGTGGTTGGCTCTCTTTAAACAAATGCCTTTTTAATTAATTAATCAATTAGAAACCATAACCGCAAGCGTTTACAGTTTTACTGGATACATTAAAGCTGTGATTTTTATTTGGCATACCTCGCATAAAATGCTGCTACTTCATGATGGATATTGCTGAAGAAGGTGTCTTGAGAAATAAAATGCTTTGCAAACAGCCAATAAGAATTTGACCGACCCGCTTGGGCCAGCCAATCAGAAAATTCGTAAAATAAAAATCAACCATATTAACTTTATTAAAACACGTTCCTATTGTTATTTTCCACAATTCATGATTTAATGTTATTTTTAAAGAAAATGTTTGACTTTGCATGTTTTTTATTTTTTTATTTTGCTCCATTTCTTTGACGATTGATTGACATAATTTAAGGTTAATTTTATTTATTGTTGAAATGGGAGCGAATTCATTTGGAAACATCTATTACTTAAGTGAAATTGGCTGCGAATGCAGTTATATATTGATTTATTTCTATGTATATCTTTCACTGCTTTTAGGAACTTCTTTACTATTTTATTCTGTAGACAAAATATAACACTCACACCGGCCATTTGTTCACGCTCAGATCTACAAGCCTGCATCTTGCATACGTAATGCGCTGGGTTTTGTGTTGTATATTTGTTAACAAGTCTGCTCTACAGAACTTTTTAACAAATGGCCCCCTACACCTCCAAGCCTGGAAAAACCAAGCTGGAAAATTAGGCATCTGTATCATAAATCTTTGAAAGTTAGGATAATTTGCAATTCACTCCCTCATCAAAGGCAATATTACCCTAATTTATTATCTTCCCGCGTGTAAGGCGCTCAGAGGCCGTGGAGATAAGAGTCTATCAGGAGGAGGATTGATTTTCATTAACAGATTGTAATAAAGATGAACTGCTCGGCCCGCACACTGACCAAGAGCCACACTTTATTGTAATTGGGCCAATTTATTTCATGAGCCACTGCCTCCACTTTTTTTTAGGCTCTTCCCTTTCTTTTCTCTCTCTCCCTCAGTTCAGTACTGTAATGTTTCAACCACATCCTTATTTATTCTCTTCCCATATTTCAGCCATCAGACAAACTGTATATTCACTATTTCATATGTCCATGACTTCACAGTATGGACTATTCAGTTCTTGACCTACATTTTATTTTGATTTGTAAAATGTAAGCTGTAACCATTTAATTGATTTAAGTGATTACCTAAATATTATGCAATCTACTTAAATTGAATGTGCAAGGTTTCCGGCCCCATATTTTACCTGTACAGGACAAAAACAGTCCATTATGTTGCTGGATATTGCAAACTGTTTTTTCTTACCATATTATTTGAATTCACATAATCATAAACACCGGTTAGTGGTGCAAATAGTTTGACTATTTACCGCAGTTTGATGTTCTTCTTGTTATTTAACTTAAGCAACTAAACAATTGGAAGTCTTGCACGTTCAAAGAAAATACATAATTTCCATGTTGCAAAATAAGGTGCATAAAAAGCACAAAAATTCCATGGAGGGACTGTTTACAAAAACGATCTGATTGAACTGATTCACTAGAAGAAGATTCACTTTCCAACACTTTGACAGAACCATTCTGGATGAACCAATTTACGAAAATGAACGTCTGATTGAACTGATTCTCTAGAAGAAGATTCTCTTTCCAACCAGCGTTAATTTTGACAGCAAATTTTGATTTAGTTTTAGTCATAGTCTTTTGACTAAAATGCCATTTAGTTTTCGTCATATTTTAGTCATCTGAATTGTTTTTAGTTTTAGTCTAGTTTTAGTCGACTAAATATCGTAAGATTTTAGTCGACTAAATCTACAGTAAATTTAGTCGGCTAAAATCTAACGGGTTTAGTTACAGTGCATTTATTAAGCATTTCTCTAAAATTTCCAAACTCATTAGGCCTATATTGGTTTGATATTAATGCTTTATCATGATAGACACCGATTTAACTGCGGTGACACACAACATGCCTTTATGTTAAAATGAAATAAAACCACTTCTCGTAAAGAACAAGAACATGGTCTTCTTTTTAATGAAATATCAATGGTTATATAGGCTAATTATGCATTCTTTATAGCAACTTGTTTACCATATTCTTCATTCTTTCAAGCAGACATGTTTATTTCTATAAATAAATTTAGATGAATCTTTAGGGCTACTAAAGTGATTCAGTCAAGAGCAGTGCGTGATTTTCTGTCTTTTTTTGTTGCTTGATTAACATCAATGACTCGGACAATAGCAACTAAATTAGGCTGCTATCCCTTTAAAACCGAATGCACAGCTGCAATCGATGCAATGTACTGCTACACGTTCTCCCTGCTGTTTACGTTCACTTAAACACTGTGTTTACGTGAATACTCGTCAAAACGGACAATTCGATATCAATTTGTGTGTAATTCTCCGTTCATGCGACGCGAAAGAGTACTCGCGCGCTGTGAGACCCGCTTTCTGTGTGTGTATGCTTCAGTGTCTGTGCTCAGAAAACACTACTCCCACATATTGACATTTTTTTAATGTTTTATGAGACGTGCAGCAAGTGTATGTTAGCTTATGTTCAGCCGGTTCATATGTACGCATCTAACCTCGTAACTATGCAGCAGATTCGTTCTGAACGAATCTCTTCCCAAATCATCCTTCCCTAACATTTTCGTCTCGTTTTTATTCGTTGATGCTTTCTGTGTGTGTATGCTTCAGTGTCTGTGCTCAGAAAACACTACTCCCACATATTGACATTTTTTTAAATGTTTTATGAGACGTGCAGCAAGTGTATGTTAGCTTATGTTCATATGTACGCATCTAACCTAACCACACAGCAGGTTCGTCCTGAATGAATCTCTTTCCAAATCGTCCCTCCCATTTTCGTCTGGTTTTTATTCGTTGACAAAAATGTCAATAGATTTACGTCATAGTTTTTGTCATTTAAAAAGAGTTTTAGTTCGTTACCGTCTGGTTGTAGTCGGCGAAAAAAATGTCGTTGACGAAAATTATGACGAAAATTATTCGTCAATGAAATTAACACTGTTTCCAACACTATACATGAACAGGAAGAACCATTCTGAATGAACCAATTCACAAAAATGAACGCCTGATTGAACTGATTTACTAGAAGAAGATTCACTTTCCAACACTATACATGAACAGGAAGAACTATTCTGGAAGAACCGTTCATGAAAATGCACAGACTTAGCCGCCCTACACATAAGTAAGAGAGAGGGCCTTTTAGGGTGAACTTGATTCACTAGAATGAATCTTGCCAGCACTACATGAGAGAGAGCCACTGAGAATGAGGACTTTCCACGACTACATATGAGAACTATTTAGGACGAGCTGATTGATCAGATGAATCCAATGCTACATATAAGAGAAAGAGGACTGTTCAGATAATTACAAAGTAGATAACAACTCCATAAAACAGTTTTGAAAGTTGTAAGTTGTGAAAATTAAGTGATTTAAGATACATTGTAAAGACTGTAAATACATTGTAAAGACTGTAAGTCAGTCCCGTATAGCCTTGTTTTCAACCAGGTTAAAATTCAGTATGGCATCTAACCTGATTAAGATCGAACAATTAACAAATAAAGTTTCAGTATCATGTTAAAAAAAGAGGACGTTGCGCTTACCTTTACACAGCACTGCATGTTTTAGGCTCAATAGAGTTAGATAAGAACCAAAGACAAACAGACCTCAAATGTCAATTTAAACTTTTATTGTAAAATTGAAAAAAAGAGAGAGAAAGAGAGAAGCCCATTAAGCGTTTCTTTTCGATGCATACATTTTTCTAAACATAACCAATAAATAGGCGATTCATAAACAGATTGTTGTCAGGAATAAATAAATAAATAAATAACTGAATAAATAAATAATTAAATAAACATGTTCATAAATTAATCGGCAAATCATTAGATGAGTAGGCATAACTGTAAAACAATATAAGCAGCAAGTATTTGAGAAATGTCAACAGCATGTTTGGTTTCTCAGGCATTTATCTTGGACATATATTCTCTGTCTCAAAAAAGAAAGAAGAGGAAAATAAATAAACAGAGAAATTGTCCATTTCAGTTGGTCATGCCGCACCAATCACATCGCAGAGATAGATGGTGCACCTCTTGTCCTCTTTTCTCGGAAAATATCAAAAGAAAACAACAAACATTAACAAGAAAACCAAAAACAACTGTAAACAGCATTGTCTCATCCAGGCTTTAAGAACAGCGCAGTGAGTGCCTGGCTCTCCCACTGCACATTTCACACAGCAAAATCAATACTCTTGATATATATTTCCTTACGCTTTGTGCTGAGAAAACCAGAACTTTAACATGATCTTTATAAAGCAAAAAAACCCGCCCCACCCCGAAACCCACCCGCCCACTGACTACTTTCCCTATAGAATCTGAGAAATGTGCTGCTGTTCCCTAATATACAGATTTCATATCTATAATAAGCTACTTTCCTTAGCATACAAACCATAGTTAAAGAATCATATTGTTAATATGAGTAGTACCTTTATAACACTTTAACCCCCCAAAGCTTTCCCACCCTTTCCCCCCTTGAGCATGCTCACAGATCAAAGTTCGGCATGAAGATCTGAGGAACGAAACGTGAATGTGGTTTGAATGAGAAGAAAGCAAGTATGAAATGCTGGTGGTCTGGTTTCTTCAGAAATACCTGTAGTGCAAAACGCCCCCCAGCCACCCCCTCGTTTCTGGGGAAAATGCAATTTGTATTAACGCCGTCGGTTCACCTTTCAACACATCAGGTTTCATTTTATATGCCTTTCCAATCTCATTTTTTTTCTTTCAAGCTGTAATGATATCATCCTT
This sequence comes from Sinocyclocheilus grahami, assembly GCF_001515645.1. Taxonomy (NCBI): domain Eukaryota; kingdom Metazoa; phylum Chordata; class Actinopteri; order Cypriniformes; family Cyprinidae; genus Sinocyclocheilus; species Sinocyclocheilus grahami. The sequence goes on from NW_015505403.1 coordinate 578,806, forward strand.
CAAACTTATTAAACTTCAGGCACTAGTTGCCATTTTTAATTTGTATTACACTTGCTTTTACATGCAGGCCAAATTTAATTTGATTTTAATAATTCACATCTGGCATGGAGAGATTCTGTGAGGAAGGCCCCTGCAACATGAGGTTATTAGAGCGCCGATGCCCGAGGGCTGCGTGTCTGTATATCACCACGTTCTGATATGCCACCACAGGACAGGAGAGAGACGATGGAAATGGAGAGAGTTCAGCAAAAAAAGGCCATTATAACCTGTGAATCGAATGCGATCCATTTCGGCGCGACCTGAGGCTAAAAAAACGGCTGTGATATACAGGCGACATTAATGTTTTCCGGCAAAACTTATTTCTGACGTCTGCGAGATTAAACATTTAACATACAGATATATTTTTAGGGAAGACAAACAGGTCAAATATCCACAGTGGAAATCAAATGAGGTCAAAACATGTGCTTTTCTGTCCTACCTAGATTCTAGAGCTCTGTTTTAGCATCTATTTCTGTTTATTTGTGAATTCTGGGAGGACCTGAACTTCCTGTACTTCTGTGTCACTGTATTATCTTTAGTTTTGGCATATCTATGAAGGCAGTGTGGAATTGGCGAGTTGGCAAACGGTGAGAGTAGCGTAAGGGCAGCGTGGATAGAACGCGAAAAACGCAAACAAGAACGTTAAATGCATAGGAAAACAACTCGTTTCAAGAATATTGTCCATTTAATATTTAAAGACCCTGTGAAATCTTTTTTTATGTGTATAGCGTTGATGCATTTCCCTTTAAAACAAGAAGTCGGGGCGTGTCAACTTATTTTAAATAGCCAATAGCCTTTAGGTTACATTACAGCCATAATGTGCTACTTATTACACTGCAAAATCTCTACTCTTAGAAAGTACTGCATCTAAATTTCCATTTGAAATATCTAAAAATAAATCTTTGATGAGACAAAATACACATATTGAAGATACATTCTATGAAAACAGGTCTTAATCTATATATATTTTTGAGATATTTATAATCTTTTTTTACTGGAAAACAAGTAAAAAAGGACTAACTAAACATCATGCTGTGTCGTTACTTGCAGGTACAGTAGTATTAGTGTAGCATCTGATTGGACAAAAATTTGTAGTGCATGATAAATCAGTATTTTTGGTCCATTTTCCAAGTGAAAAAATGAGAGACGTATATTTAAATGCATATTGCTGGTAAAACGCAATATTGTCAACATAGTACTCTAGAATTGGCATCAAAGCTAACAAATATCCACCAATTCAGATTTTATTCTAGAGCTTTTGATTGGACAAAAATTTGTCATTTAATTTTGAGGTCCGATTTACCTGAAGACTGTAAATTTTAAATTGTGTGTGTTAGTTTTGTCAGCTAGCATTAGCCACAGAGCTAACACACAAACTAAGCAATTTTGATTTCACAAGGTCTTTAAGATTCTTGTCAAGTGCTTTAGAGTTGTGTATATGTGTGACTTGTCTGAGAGCAAAGCAACAGCTGCGGTTAAGTACACCATAACGTCAGACTCGGTGGCTTTTTTATTGATGGATCAGTTTGCTCCAACTGTAACCCCCATGGCTGCTATTTACAAGCTGTTCGTGAGCTCTTTACAGGCTGCTCATTAGACCTTTGCAGACAGTTAGCGTCAAGCTAATCCATACCAGCCTGAGAAGCGTTTTCTTAGAAATATGGGTTATTCGTGGATCCAACGAGTCGTCCCGTGGCGTTCTCTATATCTTAAACTCATTTATTAGCGAAATGAACTTTGCAAACGTCAATGTGGAATTGATTGTGCAGGTTTCCGAGGCTGAATTTGACTATTATTTTGATGCCGCAAGATGGTTCCTGTAAAACTCTGATGTGCTTCAGAAGTTGTAAGCAATAACAAGTTTGTCCGTTCAGTAGGTCCGTTACGAACCTCATTTTGTGGGCTGTGTAAGGGTTTAAGGCTTGGTATCTTTGTAACTGCTTGGTTTTCTTATTAATGTGCTTTATCAGTTGATATTCAGCATTTGGCACCAACTGTTTGATGAGTATGCACAAAATGGATGATATGAAAAGTCTACAGGTCCCTTGTAATAGTAAAGTTGCGTGTTACTTCATGAAGCACAGTCGTAGACCTGATGAACTCAAACTAGAACCACTTCAGTTGAAAAATCACTGAAGTGGTGAAAAAAAAAAAACTAAACTAAACTAAAATTTCCAATCCCTGTCAAGCACTAACTGTATTTTTGTATTATTTACCTGTGCAATGGTACAGCTGTTTATATTGCGGATAGTTTGCGTTGAAGCCACAGGTACTTATTCTGCTCAATAAGTAAAGCTTTCATCGGATAAATATGTTTGTTTGTGAATATCTACCCAAGGTTTTGCTAAACCAGCAACACTTCGCACATGCATATATAATAATACTCAGCATTTGTTCTCTGGAACATGGGCCTATTTCTGACATGGATGGATGATGGACAGTTTCCCCCTTTGTTTTTTTTTTCTTCATGGATGAAAATGGCTGAACATGCTCCTAACAATCTCCAATCCACATATTCTACTCCACTAAAATAGTATAGCTTTTAAAATTCTTTTTTTTTCTTCGTTTTTCTATTTTGTTTAAATATTCTGAAACCCAGTAGCTATAAATGTAAAAGGAAAAGAAATCAAAATCCCTTTCCTCTTCCGACCTGAAGCGAATATTTATGCTTTTTATTATTTTTTTCTTTAAACTTATGTCGTTAGTAGTAGTTTGTAGTATTAGTATTGTTATTAATACCATATATTTCTGTTGAGGAATAAAAATGTTTGGTCCTTTGGTCCCTTTGGGGTGAAAGATTGATCAGTTTCACTGAGGGCATGGAAACCTCTTGTGACCACAGAATGTCCTGCGTTTGCTGAAAGACGGTGACAGAAGAAAAGGTAAGAGGAAAAGAGAAAGAAAGTCCACTAGCGGGACAAGAAGAGCTTCTTTTTTTCCCCACTGCATTTTTCCTTGGTTTTCAAGTTTAACCCTCATTTGTCCAGTGTAATAAAAGCCATAAGCGCCTCTTCCTTTAAATAGCATGTGTGTATAATATGTATATAGAAATTGAAGTTGTTCTTGCTAGTTTTTTCTTTTTGTTTGTTGCTTGACTGATGGTGCGAAGCTCAGCGAGAGACGGGACATGTTGAGTTCTCTGTCTTTAGAGAGATCTTCCACTTGTCTTTCGTGCGCTGTGCTAAGTGTGGTTTGTCCACGGGTGCCGGTTCACCTGCAATACCGCCTCCTATATACTGAACATCTTCGTAAAATAAATGCTGATATGTCTTCAAAAAAATCCATTCATGTTGTTCTTGTTTGTTTTGAAAGAAAAAGTTAAATTCCTTTTGAGATTTCACTCTTCAAATCCTGTAAAGAAAATGAAATTCTAAATAATATCAAGAATGTATTCCTGTTAAAAAATTGTGTCTGGTGTCCAAAAGTGCTACCTGTGCTGTTGCTGAGAGCCCTGTGTGGGTTGGGCCCTGTCAGTACGGGCGGCTCGCATCCTTCGGCCGTTTTAACTGCACTTTCAACCTCTTCATGCCGATCTGAAAGCCGTTCATGGCCTGGATAGCAGCATGTGCACTTGCTGGGTTGTCGAAGCTAACGAAGCCTGCAAGAGATCACGAGAACAGATGTGAACCAAGTCGCTCGGCTGCTCAAATTGATTACACGGCATCATATTAAAGCAGTGAAGTTTCCAACAAGTCAAAAATGTCTCTTTTATGAACTTATTTCCACTTCGAACTCTGAAAAATCACCATATACTGTATGCATCTGTGTGGGCTACTTTTGTGCATATATAATCCACTGGTGGTATAGAACAGGGACAAATCGCCCCACAGGACTCCGAAACGGGGCCACCCACAGCAAGCAAACCACATTCGTCCGTGACATCCCCAGCTTCCCATTCAAACCCATAGGCTTTTACAAGCCAGTGACCAAAAAGCCAAAATGAAGTGAGGATGCACTTTCCCTGGCATTACGAGCATCATCAGGAACCAGCAGTGAACCGTGAAAAACAGCGGGCGTTTTCATCGGCCATCAGCCACCTGGGAGCAGAGTGGCCTACGCGCCTAACCGCGCCTGGAACTGCCCCCATTTCGAGGCTTGTATCTACAAGACGAGAAGGTCCACATGGAGGTGATGTGGGGGATAAAGCCACAAGGCTGAATTAATAGGGAATCTATGTATGTCAGTGCTCTCAGCCAAGTCCCATCGGTCCATCTCGGGCCTCGGCCCCCACTTAATTAATTACTCCACCGAGCGCCTGTTACCCAGACCTGACATTATGCAGTAAATGCATAGTGTATAAGTCAATACCGCAAATAGGTCCTACTTCACAAATTTATACCTTATTAACCTCCCCCAGGAGACGGGAGCTGCTATTAATTGTGGCTTGGGAAATGTCTCCCCCTGGAGCGGGAACAGATGTTGATCCATAATGGGCCTTTTTGCTTCACTTAGGACTTTTTTTCTGGCTCAGGGGTTTTTAAAAGGCAGCGCTCCGGTTTGTGGCTTGACACAAAATACAGAATGGAGTTTACACTGTGAAACGGACAGAGACCGATTATTGGTTGTTTTGGGACGGGCTGTATGCGGAAACATTGCTTGCGCAATACTTGTTCTGCAGTTATTCACATTCAGCATGCTGTAATCAAATATTGTATATAAATATATTGTAACTTTTTACTGATATTTTAAGTTTAACATTGATGCTGGAATCAGGCTAGGCAGATTAATCGGCTGATATATAGCCGTTTTGAGATCATTGGCATCTATTACTGAAACGTGTTGATTTGTCTCACCGAAACATTTGCTCTGGTTGGTGGCTCTGTCCATGAAGACCTTGGAGGAGATGACTGTACCAAATGGGAGGAACATCTGCATGAGTTCGTTGTCGCCAAATTCCTGCGGTAGATGGTAGATAAAGAGGTTGCAGCCCTCTGGTCCTGCAACACAAAGATGTTACTCACTGTGGAGTCTCCATTCAAATTAAGTCACAGAGACAACAGAAATGTTTTAATATAAGAACTTGTATTTAGATTATAATGTTAATGTCAGGCCTTTGTGTCCTTTTGTTTCAGAATACCATGCAAGCAATTTTGTTACATTTTTATGTTTTTATAATTATGCTAAAACAGGCCAAATATTTATTACAGATTCTCTACAGTGAATGGGTGCCGTCAGAATACCGTCAGCTGATAAAAACATCACAATAATCCACAAGTAATCCACATGACTCCAGTCCATCAAATTTTCATTTTTTGCGTGAACTATTACTTTAATGGAAGATGCGATTTGCAGTTATTTCAGTATAATGAACTATTCACTCATCATCATGCATGTAGTATTGATCCTTATGCCAAAACAAATGAAAAATCTCTCACCCTCACCTTCTCTCTGCTGCTGCTGTTGAATGACTTGCGGTGGCTGTGGCAAGCTTTGGCCAATAGGGGTCAGTGTGGTCGCTGGGTAGATGGCTGTACGTGCAAAGAGAAATTTGTGTGAGAGCACAGCCTGGATTTATGTGATACAGCATTGAACAAGGCTACTCGAAAGAAAGAAAGAAAGAAAGAAAGAAAGAAAAAGGACAAACTAACGCATGGTTGGTCAAAAACGACCATCCATTTTAAGTAAGCAGCACAAAAATAGAATAGTTTCATGTGGTTTTATATATATATATATATAGAGCGAGAGAGAGAGAGAGAGAGAGAGAGAGAGAGAAGGCTCATTGAGGTAGTGAACCTGTATATTGCTGCACCCCCGTGAAGGCCTGTTGCAGGGTGTCTGCAGCTGTGGGGCTTTGGGTGGAGTAAGGGGGCAGTCCGTTGGTGTACATGGCCTCAACCGCAGGGTGTCCGTTGGGCTGGTGAGGGATGCTGGTAAAGCCGTTGACGATAGGAGTGACAATGCTGGGGACGGCTGATGTAGTGATGTTGGCAGGTGGTGAGCTGAGGCCTGCTGAGCCAGGAAAAAAAACACAGACAGCACATTGTACATTGGTACAGTTTCCAAACAAAGTGTGCAAAAAGTCTGCAGTTTCATATTAAAGCATAGAAAATGTATATGTATACATATAAAGAGAATGCTGTTGATAACTAGCTAAAAGAGAATGATGTCGATTACCACAGAAAATAGTCAAAAACTCATCCCACATTAATAGAATTCAAAAAAATAAATACATACAAACATATATCTATCTATCAGCTTGTTGGCTTTGAGGCTAATGCTATTATACCACTACATGCTGACAAAATGTACTTTTAACACACACACACACACACACACACACACACACACACACACACACATATATATATATATATATATATATATATATATATATATACCCTTTATTATTTCATAATTATTATTTACTTATACCTTATTAATCTTTATTTTTTGTTTCATTTTCAATTAACCTTACTATTATTGTTAATATAATTGATGTACTATATTTTTTCATTAAGTTTAGTTTCATTATTTATTAATACATTACAATACATTCATTAATATATTTTAATTATTTATATATTATGGTTAAGATACTGCACTATTTATATAATATTTATAAAGTTTTATTATTAATATAATAACTCTTTAAAAAGTAATTAACAATCATTATATTATATAATGCTGTTTTAACCTGTTAGAAATGGCATGGCATAGAGATAAATGTAGATGAACTGCTGATCAGTCAGTCATTCTATATCGTCAATATGACAAAAGTGGTTACAACAAAACACAAAAAAAAAACTTATTTTGCGACCATCTGCAAATGAATCGTTTAATAGGCCCTTGCTAGAATAAGTCGGTGTTTGATCCCAAGCCTCGAGCGTTTTCAGAGCTGTGGCTTTGCATCGGTACTAACTAGAAAACAATTCCCATAGGATACCATTTCAATCTGTACCCACGAACAATGCTGGACATAGAGGACGGTCGTCATGGAAACCCCCAGCATGCCTCAATTACAATGTGGCAAAAGACCCTATAGAAAAGTCTTTATAGAAATATGACCGAGCCGATGGATTCAAACAGTCTGCGGTATTGTCCACCCAACCAGCTTCATTTACAGCATGACAATGTGAACCAGGCTCGACACGAACGTAAAGGTTCCCAAAACTGTACTCAAGCCTCCCACTGCTGTAACCTGGGGGAATTCCAGTGGGCCGAGGAGAGCTCTTTACTCTCGTTTGTGCTATTTCCTGTTCCTAAGCTTTTTCGCGATTGTTTGCTTCCCACACTGCACATTGATGAATTAGTTGACGCCTCTGCCCCATTCTTCGCGGAGCCCAGGAGACTGGGCGCGTTCGGGGATGTCCGATAGGCAGCCCCAGCCGAACCGACCACACGTGCGGGGCCGAGCGGCAGCTGCGTGCTGTTATAATGTTGAGAATCTATCATTGTGATGTGACAGTTTGGAAAAGCTGAATGCTGACGGGAGGATCCAGCCCGCAGGAAGGTTAGGAAACAGACTGAGCTAGTCACGGAAACTCAGATCATGTTCTGGTTGAGGAATAAGACTTCAGTAGGCAACAAAAAAAAGCTAAGACAAGACAAATGATACGTTGCTGGGAAAAAGAGGGTAGTTCACATAGAACAGGGATGGCGAACTCCAGTCCTGGAGAGCAGAGTTCAGCTCCAACCCTAATAAAATCTCACCTGCTTGTAGCTTCCTAGTAACCCTTCAGACCTTGATTGGCTTGTTCAGGTGTGTTTGATTAGAGTTGAAGCAAAACTCTGCAGAGCTGTGGCTCTCCAGGACCGACGTTCGCCACCCCTGACATAGAACATGCTTTGGCATTCCACTACACTGCTTTTCCATCGTTCTCTATGTACAGTAAACGTGCGATACACGGATGTGTCGCGAGTTTTGCGCATGAGGCGGCATTCTAAGTCTCAAGTCAGAAGAAGTTCATTAAAAAAAAAAACACGCCTCTAGACATTTTTATTTCACGGCCCTGTGTTTTGCATTCTGTATAATTGTATAACAGATTTCATTAGCATGTTGCTAATGATAACAATCTGAATGAGATTAAACTATTTTTACTGTTACTTTTGGTACTGAATGAAATGAATATTTAACTAAGTTCTAAAAATGATAAATTGAATGTTTCCTTTTGGACATTTCCTAAATTACGCCAACCCTCTTTATCTTTTACCTTGTTTTTAGGCAAGACTGTTGTTACTTGATTTCTAAAGTTTGATGTTAGCATGTGGCTAAGCTAACAATGAAAATTTGAGTTTGATTTACCTGTTTTTGCTCTCTTTTTTTTAAATGTATGTCTTTCCAAGATCTACAAATGAAATTATAAATAGAATGTTTCTCCCAACATTCTCCTAACCTCTATATTCCAGTATATTTTACATGACACCACTTTCAACTAAACACTTTTTATGCATTTTGGCCATTCATTTACGTGCCTGAAAATGCTAACTTTAAAAGCTGAAAATGATACCACTAGATTACCTTTGCGTAAACTACAAACACGCACATATTATGTGTTTGCATAGTGTTCCTTTACAACGTGACATTGCCAATTCCTGGCCTGACATGCATAATACAATGTTGTTGTTGTTTTTTGGCGTTTTTGCAGATCCGTGTAAATGCTCCCATAACATTTTCCTACCCTCTGAATTCTAATATATTTTAGCTTACTATACGTAATGCCATTTTGATTGACAAATAATGCTTTTCACGCAAATCTTGTCACTTCATTTCAGTAGAGCTTGATGTTATGTTGTTAAGCTAATGATCAGTCTGTCAGGCATAAATTGAGACACTTTTCTTAAATGACACAATGGCCTATAAAATGCAAAAAAGTAAAAAAATAAATAAAAAAAGTAAAAAATGTTTTTTTATTATGAACAGCTTTTTGAACTGAATAAAATGCTAATTATTTATAACTGACATAACTCTCATAATGTCCACGATTTTATTCTTTTTTTTTTTTTCACTGAGTTTACTGCAGGACAATCTGGTGTTGCTTTCTATATGAAAATGTACATAATGACTAGGTTTAAGAGCTAATGTTCATAACCTTAAAAACTGTGTTGTGAAAATCAAGTAACATGTCAGTTTACTATGTTCGAGTGTAAACATTTTGCAGTGGTCCTGTACCGGCTTATGACATGCAATTGACAGATCAAAAGAACCAATAGGCGGTTCTTAGTGTAGATCCAAGTATGCACTGTATCATCCTTCCCTTTGTGGTTCAGTGTGGTCCATATCACAGCAATTTGTTCCAGATGGAGTCTATTTTGGCATCCAATTCCAAAAGTCCAGAATGAATCCATCTGTTATTAAACAAATCTTTTGTCTGTCAACCCTGTTAGTATGTTGAGCACTACGAGATGTTGAGTATTCGGCAAATACTGTTATTTCAAGGGGGGAGTGTAATTGGATTTACATTACTGCAATCTGCCCTCGGTGCATCATACTGATTTGCACCCGATGGTGACTACAATGAGGAACAGCTTACCATATGCACCAAAAGGATTTATTATGCAAATTATACACTGAAATCAACAAGGAGTACTGGAACTGTATCGGTTAGCACTGCAGCCCAACCAATCACAATAACTAACTCCCATTACATCCATATTTTAATACAGAGTGTGGCTTATGTTTATTTACACTTGAATTCATAAAGAGGTTTGCTATGTACAGTGGGGAAAAAAAGTATTTAGTCAGCCACCAATTGTGCAAGTTCTCCCACTTAAAAAGATGAGAGAGGCCTGTAATTTTCATCATAGGTATACCTCAACTATGAGAGACAAAATGAGAAAAGAAAATCCAGAAAATCACATTGTAGGATTTTAAAAGAATTTATTTGCAAATTATGGTGGAAAATAAGTATTTGGTCAATAACAAAATTTCATCTCAATACTTTGTTATATACCCTTTGTTGGCAATGACAGAGGTCAAACGTTTTCTGTAAGTCTTCACAAGGTTTTCACACACTGTTGCTGGTATTTTGGCCCATTCCTCCATGCAGATCTCCTCTAGAGCAGTAATGTTTTGGGGCTGTCGCTGGGCAACACGGATTTTCAGCATGACAAAGATTTTCTATGGGGTTGAGATCTGGAGACTGGCTAGGCCACTCCAGGACCTTCAAATTGAAAATTACAGGCCTCTCTCATCTTTTTAAGTGGGAGAACTTGCACAATTGGTGGCTGACTAAATACTTTTTTGCCCCACTGTATGTAATGTAAATCAAATGAGATTCTTTATGCTAGTCCACAAATGTTAAATTCAGTTTGTCCGTCTGACAACTACACACGATCACAATTCACTCTTAATGCTAATTTAATCATTTTTCACTCACCTTCAGGTCTTTTCAGACCTGTATGACTTACTTTCTTCCATCAAACACAAAATCATGGCGCTTCTATGGGCATTTTTGGAGCTTAACAGCTCCAGTCCCCATTCACTTCCATTGTATGTAAAAGAGCAGTGTGAACATTCTGCTAAACGTCTAATTTTGTGTTTTTTTGTTTGTTTGTTTAATATACAGTATATTTATATACATTAATGTGGTCAAATTATTACAGAAATTAAATTTTCGGGCAAACTATTACTTTAATCACAGAGACCAACTGTAGCAGCATTGTATATTTGTTTAAAGCTATTAAATATTTATTTGTCACTAAATATGAGTTAAAACTACATTTGACAGCAGAACACGATTTAAAATGTGTCATAGCAACATGTCTGGCATGAAATAATTTACCAATTCAATCTCCCAGCATGCCACAAAACACAATCTCTGCCTACTGACACCATTGGGGAAATATAAATCAGTGTGAATATGAGACTATGTAGTCTGAATGCTGCAGAAATGCAACAGCAGGTCTTAGTGTTCAACCATTTTGAAGTTATTATAACAGTAAATGACAGATAAATGACTCCAAATGTTGTTTGATGTGGAAACTTTTAACATTTTAACATCTTAAACAGTCGACAATGCAGCTCTAGGCCTCTAAACATGCAATTCGAGTACTTTACAAAATAAAATATGCATAAACACAATGATTTTTACAACAAGTGGCTTCCTAAAACAGAAAAACAGCATCTTTGAGTACACCGGCACGCGACACAACCTGTGCAGCTGCTCCATTTGAAACGCTTTCAGGCTTTTGTACGAGTGCAATCTCTATTTCGCGGCCCCGCGAGACCGAGAACAAAGTCAATGGGTTTTATGACCCTGACGGCACACAAGGTGAACTCAGCCGTCCCCATCATGTTCCGCGCCTCTCGGATGGCTCGCAAATACTGCACCTGACACCTCATTAACTTCGTCCGGGGCTTTAAACACAACAGAAACAGCCGACATATGCTTAACCAAAGAGCAGCCTCTCATCTGACTGTGACACATCTCCATTTAAACTGGAAAAAACCAGGACGGGGGCTTTGCGAAACCCATCAAGCCCGTGTCAGGGTACAAACTTCAGGGCAGAGACAAATAATGCGACCAGCCTGGCTGCATAGTTTCAAGCCATTTAATCCCGCCGTTGACAATTAGACTGTCATGCCGTCGACTTGGAGCTCTTTGTAGCTCAAGAGCTTGCACCTGCTGAACATTACTCTTATAAAAAAAGAAACAAAATAGGGGAATACATCACCTTGCATCATGGTAGCGATACATACTCTAATAGAGGGCGCCATCTGGCTGAGTGTGTACGCACCATCGCACTTAAGTGCTTTACATCTGTTAATAGAGCGGCCACACCATTGTTTTCAGCGAGCGCTCTTAACCCTTGTGTTGCACTCCTAAACGCTGCGTGCACCGCAGGATGTCACCGCGTTACCTCTCGATGACAATGTCCAGGTTTCTAGGTTACTCCGGATGCTGAAGACATATGTAATGGCACACATGTTGGTGCCATGATATTACTGTTCTTCCGATATGTAATTCTCTGAACTATCTTGGGGGCCATGTAAATACCAAGTACATGAATATATAATCATTCAGTACCATGGTATATCTACTGATACCATCACTTTACCTGTCGAAGTTCATTTTTTTTATAAAGATTAAATTCATTTTAAAGATTCAATATTGAAATAATAATAAGAAAATATATTAAAATTAATTGTATTATTGTTGTATTGAATTTTATGTAAATGTAAATTCTTTAAAAAAAAGACTCAATATTTAAATAATAATAATGATAATAATAAGTAATAAAATATATGACAATTAATTTAATTATTATTGTGTTGAATTTTATGTAAATGTAATATTTTTCATATTTATTATTGTTATTATTACTATTACTATACTTAAACAGGGTTAAGGTACAAAAACTAATTAATCTATCAAAATAACTAAATATTATTATTGTTATTGTTATTAACGTTCAAAAACAACAACAAAAAATTCACGTCAGAATGTATGAAATTTAAATGCATTTTAAATAATAAGAAGAAATAGAATTTGTTATTTATTACTATAATATTCATCATATATGCTTAATACTAAATATTAAGTAAACGATTATACTGTTACAGTACCTTTTTTCATAAGGATTTAAACATTTGATAAAGACTTCATGCCACATTCATAATTTATCATAAAAATAACAAATGCTTGATAATATACCTAAAAAGTGCAGTAATATTACTAATATTGTTATTTTTGATGATACTGTAATACTTACTGTACCTGTTGATATTGTAACTGAATAATCAATTTTGAATCACAATCAAATCGAATCAACTTTGAATGAATCCGCCTCGAATTAGGATTACATTTGTAAGATTACAAATATAGTCAGGTTGTGTCAGTCATATTAAATAATATTTTTGACTGACATAATTTTCAAATTACACTGTGTTAAAATTTTTCATTGTAGTGACATTTTTCACAATCCTTTCCAGGTGTTGTCTACTTTGTAATCCAATTTTGCAAATCTGTAACTCCACTTGAGCCCAGTGAGATGTTCTGCTAATACTTTGTTACTTCATGTTAATGTTATTTCTAACACCGAGGATATTTCACACTAATAATACTCCGCGCTTGTGCATTAACTAAAAGATGGAGATCTGAAAGCAGCCTCAGACGATGTGACAGATGTTCTGCCGTTCAATTGTGGACTTGCCAGATGTCTTCAGATTGCAGCACAATTCCCTAAAAACCACTTCATGATAAAGGAAAGTTAGAAGGCTTCTTTGCATCACAATAGAATAGTTGTTCAGTCATTTTTAAAGCCTGATCCAAAAACATTTATTGTTTATTCAAACAGAAATTCAATATTTCTCTAGCTACATTAGCGCTTAATATCCAACCAGATTCCAGTATAGTCCGTTCTTCCACAATGCTTTATACACAAGTCACAACCAATAAAACTGTGTGTGTGTGTGCATGCGTGTGTGTGTGTGTGTGTGGGTGTGCACGCACAGGCAGATGTATTGAATAAACCAGAGGTGCTGTGCCTGCCAGGGAGATGCAAATGAATGAATGAATGAATGAACTAGAAAAAAAACACATGAATATCTTATTTATTGTAGTCCTTGGAATATTTTTAACGCCAGCCATTCTATCTCGCCCAGGATTAATAATGCAACAGATTCCAATAGGTTCAATAATGGAAGGCAATCAGTAAAGCAGAGCTCATGCGCGCACGCAGGAGCGTGTCCAATGCATCGCATATTTCAGCACATCTCGCGTCCACAGGAGATCAGCGCAGCTCCGCCAGTCTCTTTCAATTAAGTCAGTGTAACAGAGGCCAATTCACCCCAGCAGCTGCATTGCATGTTAATATGACATTAATCCCAGTCAAAGAGGATAAAATCCAAACATACAAGTGCGGTTGTTTTACACAGAGATGGATCATTTTTGCAAGAATGAAACAAAAGCAAAAAAGACGAGGTGCTGTGGTTTTATGGACATTTAACATGGTATTCACAGCACAGTATTTACAAGAATACCAAGCTATACACGTCCAAAAACAAAACAACCCAAAACATGGTATTACATTACCAGTGCTATTTTAGTATCATTGGGATACTATTATATTATTTTTGTTATATTCATTTAATTAAAAAGTCAATATAGTCTTTTTTATTCATTTTTAGTTATTAAGTTAAACTTAATGAAAATAAACAAAATTTTGCCTTCAGCTAGTTGAAGTAAAAAGTATTTACAAGAATACCAAGCTATACACGTCCAAAAACAAAACAACCCAAAACATGGTATTACATTACCAGTGCTATTTTAGTATCATTGGGATACTATTATATTATTTTTGTTATATTCATTTAATTAAAAAGTCAATATAGTCTTTTTTATTCAGTTTTAGTTATTAAGTTAAACTTAATGAAAATAAACAAAATTTTGCCTTCAGCTAGTTGAAGTAAAATAAGTTATGTAATAGATATTTCAGTGAACATTTATTTTATTTCAAGCAACAATTTTTTTTAAATTATTGTTTGTTTTTAGCTTCAGTTAATTATGACAATGCTATGTTAGTATGAGACTTGCTAGGTTTCATGGACATTTACCATGGTAATACCATGTTTTTGTGACCTTTAGCATGGCATTACCATGATTTCATAGCTCTCTGGCATGGCCATACTATGTGTTGTGACATTTACCATGGTAATATTGTGGTTTCATGACCATTTACCATGGTGTATCTATAGTTTTATGGAAATTTACATGGTAATACTATGTTTTGTGACATTTATTTTGGTGATAGTATAGTTTCATGAGCATTTATCATGATAATACTATGTTTTTATAACATTTACCATGGCATTACCATTGTTTTTATTGACATTTGTCACAGTAATTCTATGTTTTGTGACACCATGCCATTACCATAATTTTGTGGACATTAGCGATAGTATTACTATGTTTTTGTGACGTTTACCATGATATTGTCATGTTTTCATGGACATCTGCCATGGTATTAATATATTTTGTGGCAGTTACCATAGTAATACCACATTTGTACAATGTTTTTGGCACATGGTAATACTATGCTTTGGACATTTGAAGTATCAAAGGAGTAGTGCTGTCAAACGATTAATTGCGATTAATCACATCCAAAATAAAGGTTTTTGTTTACAAAGTATATTTGTGTGTACTGTGTATATTTGTTATTTATATATAAATACACACACATGCATGTACACATTTCTGAAAAAATATGTTATGTTCACATATTAAATATATTTATATACAGTGGGTACGGAAAGTATTCAGACCCCCTTAAATTTTTCACTCTTTGTTATATTGCAGCCATTTGCTAAAATCATTTAAGTTAATTTTTTTTCCTCATTAATGTACACACAGCACCCCATATTGACAGAAAAACACAGAATTGTTGACATTTATGCAGATTTATTAAAAAAGAAAATCTGAAATATCACATGGTCCTAAGTATTCAGACCCTTTGCTCAGTATTTAGTAAGAAAAAATATGTTATGTTCACATATTAAATATATTTATATACAGTATAATATAAAGTATATGAATATAAATATAGACATGTAAATATTTTCAAAATATATACTGTATATATATATATATATAATAATTATACACAGTACACGCAAATATACTATGTAAACAATAACTTTTATTTAGGATGTGATTAATCGCAATTAATCATTGGACAGCACTACAAAGGAGTTACATGTAAATATTATATGTATATCAAAGTACCACAGTATTAACATCTGATGCCATAACTGTACCATGGTACCACCACAGTACTTTTTGGTATACATAATGAAAAAAAATCAATATAATATAAACCGTTGCAGTCTTGCAGTCCTGTGAACTTCAGGACTGCTAATACAATGGGTGCTGCTAAAACAAACATGCAGTGAGTGATGGATGATCCGGGATGGAAAAAGTGCATGTTTTGCATCGCATGTGTCTTAACAAAACATTTGACAAATCGTCCTGTCAGTCTGACTTAATATTTGAAGTAGCAAGTAAGTACATTTGCATGTAATGCCACACATGGATAGCCTCAGCCTCGCAGAAGAGAAGTGTGGCTTGACAGCTCTGGAGCTTTAATTGGACGAGGCTTTTATGGGACTGGATGGCGGCTTGTAAAAGATAGAACCGTATTAAATCTATATGTGATGCCAGGGGGAGCATCTTGCTGTTCCAGCCCCTCAGGTAATGAAGCTTGTGTTTTAACTTTGCATAAGAACGCAAACGTTTTGTCATTCCACGGTCAGTCAATTAGCCACGAAACTAATAATGTGCTTCGAAATCGGCTGGCCAGTTTTCTGCAAGCTACTCATATGATGCCAAAACTATGCGCTTTACCAGGAATGACAAATGATATTGTCCGGTGTCGTGGTGTATAGTGTAAATTGGTACAGCAGTGCTGTTGACAAAAGAGGAATGAGCTTTGTTAAAGCTGAGCATAATTCACTGGGTGGCATGTTTTCGGAAGGGATTGGAAAAGTGCAATACTGCTGCATAAGCAAATGCTGTAAGGTGGCCATTATCCAATAAGATCTCCTGTTTGTTTAGATTGTATGATAACGGGGTGTTGGGAATGACAATCAGAGCAGTCGTGTGTTCTGATTATCAAAGCTTTCTGAGGACGAATAAAACAATCTGGCGTGCGTGCCATTTAGGAAATGTCAGTGTGGGTGTTTTTGTAACTTAAAATGTGACATAATGTCGGCTGATTTGTTTAAAATCAAGGCAAGAAATGTGCTTGTTCTGAAATGTCATAGTATATTCAAACAAATTTCCCATGTGAAACCGCAATTCCACGCCTGCCCATGCGACGGTCATCTACGTCACGCAGGTCGATTTTTGACTACAGGCATAAAGTCTGGTTCACTTTGCAGCTCAGTTATGGAAGAGATTTGTTTTGTTTGTTTTGCTACCTTGTTTAGCAGCGATTTCCTGTCAATTATCGAAATAGTTGACATCACAATAAAAAAAAAAAAACGGCACAAAAAAGTTTTTATTGTGGTATCAGAATAAAACCTCAAAGACTATTTAGACTTCTGCTCATTTTTTTGCGGCGTATAACAGAAGGTTGTACAAAAAACTGAAGAAATGTATGTATAGTTTTTTGAAATTATGTATAGTTTTTGTGCTTTCATTCTTTCAATCCAAAAGTAAAACGTAATGCAACTGACTTTTTAACTCACAGAAAATAACGCAAATAGACCACAAATGTTTGTTTACATTACCAATACTAATATGTTTTAACATGCAGAAAACTATTAGATCGAACTGCAAGTACATCTACAGGTGCAATAATAATTTTTAATAAAACTTTTTTATTGTGGTGTCAACTATTGTTCAGAAAAATAAAAAAAATACTATTCACACTTCCAAATTTTTTTTCTAGAGTTTAACGCAAATTGTTATACAGTACAAAAGAAATAAAAAAAATTGAGTAGCTGTGTATTGTTTTGTACACTTGTTTTATCCACCCAAAAGTAATGTGTACTGGCATTTTAACATACACAATCGCAAATTGTTGCACAAGAAAACTTAAGAAATTATATTGTGCTTTTGTTCTGTTAATCCGAAAGTAATGGGTACTGACTTTTTAACACAGAGTAAGTTACACACTGAAGTGAAGTGACATGTAGCCAAGTATGGTGATCCATACTAGGAATTAGTGCTCTGCATTTATACCGTCCAAAGTGCACACACACACACACACACACACGCGCACACACACACACACACACACACACACACACACACACACACACACACCCCCACACCCACACACACACACACACACACACACACACGTGGGCAGCCATTTTATGCTGCGGCGCCCAGGGAGCAGTTGGGGGTTCAGTGCCCTGCTCAAGTGCACCTCAGTCATGGTATTGAAGGTGGGAGAGAGCACTGTACATTCACTCCTCCCACCTACAATCCCTGCGAGACTCAAACCCGCAACCTTTGGGTTACAAGTCCGACTCTCTAACCATTAGGCCACGACTTCCCCATGTCCACAAGAATGTTTACATGTGCAGTTATAATGCACATTTTACGCTGTTAATTAACTTTTTCTGTTTTATCGCAAATGATTGTACAAAAAAACCTCAAGAAATTTGTAACTGTCTACAGTTTTTGTGCATTTGAACACAGTTACATTTACATGCGCACTTACAATCAAGCTAAAGTGGATTTTTGCGTAGTCAAACTACAGTCCATCCAACATGACAAGTGTGCAATCAAACACTTAATACATTAAATACACATCAAGCCTTCACCTCTTTTCAGAGCTCTTCAGAGCAGAACGCAGGGCCAATTGTTGTGCAATCAACAATACATGCTGGGTGAAGCGAAGCTACAGTTGTGTTATGTAGTTCTGTTAGTCCGACTGTGCAAAAATATGCTTTTGATTAAGGATTTATAGCTTTAGTCCGACCATGGTGGTCCGACTAACGCGACGGTAACACTTCACCTCAGACCCCATCCCGTAAGAGAGGAAATGAAGCACTGTTGCTCACCCAGTGTCTGATGAAACTCACCCGACACCGGGGTCATGGTGGTGGGTGGCAGGCTGTTGATATTGAGCGCCCCCATCTGGTGGATCTGGGTGGTGGGAAAGGCCACACTGGGCGCCAGGTAGCCTCCGTGACTGGCAGCCATGAGGGCCGCCTGCTGCTGCATCAGCTGCCGGATAGAGATAGAGAAAAACAGAAAGCAGAGAGGGAGAAAGAGAGAGTGAAAAGTTACTAGAAGCACACAGGCTACATGGGGGCATGATGGATAGGCAGTGCTTCGCAGAGCAGAGGAGAAAGTAGAGCGGAAAAAGAGAAAAATGTGTCAACCTATGTTTAGTGAACGCGTCCATCTTCCCAGTCAGAGGACTGTCGCAAGCTCCCTCGAAACATTTCAATAGCTGTCGGTCTGTCTCATTCTAATGGAGGGATCGACGCACATATTAGTGTAGTCTTAAGGGAGCTGGGAGTTCGGAGCAGAAAAATGGAATTGTATTAATTTTTTCCCTTTCAAACTTTAAGGTGATGCTTTCTTCATGGCCTTGACAGCGCAACTTCTTTTCCCTCCCCCGTTTTCCTTTACGATGTGACAGCTATCAAGGCTGAATATATCATGGTTACATTGAAGCAGATCCAGCTTAGATCCAGACTAAATGACCATGAGATCCAGATCATACCTCATGCATAAATGCCTGTTTACATGTATTGTACACGGTTTTTATAATAACGTCACTGAGCACCTGTAGACTTTTGGCAGAGTATTCAGTTTGTTGGGAATGAAAATAGCTAAAAAAAATCATATATATTTATATATAATATAAATTAATTGCAATAATACAAATTAAGTAAAAATTGTAGTTGACCACCTTTTTTCAAATCATTTTCTTGTTGATGAAATACATCGCATTACAGAAGTAAAATGGGTCGCGAATGCTGTTTCATAGGTCATATCCGTTATTTGTTTATTTTATTTTTTTGGACATTGGAAAAGTGTTTGTGTATCTTGTCTTTTCTAAAAATAAAATAAAATAAGTAGCTGGCCTGTCTACCTTTTCTTCTAATAACTTCACCGTGCAGCTGTAGACTTTTTTCAGAGCAGATGCGAATGCAATGCAATGCTTTAAAAAAACGTGGTCGACATCAAACTATTCCCATCCAGTTAAACAATAATGCAACTATTCAAACAGCATTCCTGCACATCACAGCATACAGTCCCCATAGAGAAAATAAGGCCAAAAGTAATATGCTACTTCATACAATAATCATCCAGCTGCCACTCTTCATTTGAATGCAGAGGATGATATTGTTCATGTAGGCTTTGCTCTCCGCCACTGTTTCATCTCTGGATAGTAGAAAGGCAATCATAGGCAATCATAGTCTCTCATTGGCCTTGTCACTGAGCCTGAAAGATGCTGTCCACCCACAAAACAAATCTATAAGCCTTGCCTGCATTACTATCTATAAACTCCTCCTTTCATTTGCATAATTCCATCAACAAACCACTGAGGATCATCTATTATCCTTCAGGTAAAATCCACAGTTTTGGGGAAACAAGGAGCATAAACAAGTTAAATGAATATAAATAAAATCTCAGCACAAATGTGCTGAGTAAATACAATGGGAACATTTCAAGAGAAACATTTAATTCAAAATTAATTGAGAGGTTTTTGCAACACTGCTTAATGAATTAATACTTTGTACTTAATACGTTTTCAGAGCATCTACCTTTAACAGAAGTGTATTTTGTCAAATTTTTTCACGTATAGCTAAATTGTTACTTGGGTGAGTTTGCAAGAATTTCGAAAACTTTTAATGTTTAATGCATTTGTCAACCTTCAGACAAGGGTGGGACGAGACAGTCTAGTCTCTCTCTGCCATGTAATAGCCATGCCACAGTAATCAGACGCTTTTGTGCCCATCTCGCAGCCTTTTCCTTCGTGCTGAATGGGGCGTCAGAGTTAAGCTGGCTGGCTCTCGCCGGGTGACAGTTTGCTAATGCCCTTTAAAAGCCAGAGGGACAGGCTTTGGGCAGAGCATAGTGCGGTGAGTTGAAGACTTCCATATTGTAATTTCCCTCCATGAACGGCTCGGATAATGTCGCCTTTCATGGCTGCCACCAGATTGCCTCAGATAACGATGTGGCATTCAGTTCTGCTCTTTAGGAATTAAAACAGAAAATTGGAGGCCCAAGCATGTAATTATGTTGGGGAGAAGTGAGCAACATCAATTTGTTCTTGGAGGAGGTGGAGGGGAAAGAAGGAGGGGAAAAAAGAATAGAAAAACAAGGTCCTTTGGCTGACGGCAGAAAACGAGACTATTAAAAAAAACATCTCTTGTGTATCTCTGTTAATCTTATTCAAAGACAGTTCAGTCAAAAATTAATCTTTTACTCTCCTATTTGTCTTTTAAAAAATTACTTTATTTCTTGCTTAGAATATAAAAGGACAACTTTAGAGGAATGTCCAAGCTGCATGAAAGTGAATGGTGACCAAGATTTTCAGTGTTTAAACTGATTTTTTTTATTTACTCTCATAAAAGTAACATATAACTTCCAAAGACTTGGAATAAAGAGCAAGAGTTGTATGGTCCACTTTTATGTAAATTTTATGGCCATTTTTTTTTGTAGTCTTTAAAACCTGACAGTTATGGTCACTACGACCTACTAGGATGAGCTATGTAAAAAATATTTTGTCAAATTTGGATTTGAAACCACAAATGTGTGAGTAATATTGTTATTTACTCCCAATATAATCTACACAACCATTCAAAGGTTTGTAATAATTAAGAAGTTTCTGAGAGTCTCTTATGCTCACCAGGCTGCATTTATTTGATTAAAATACATTTAAACAGTAATATTTTGAAACGTTGTTACTATTCCAAAGTACTGTTGCCTATTGAAATATACTGATTTGGTGTGCAATAAATATTTATTATTATTATTATTAATGTTAAAAACTGTTTTTGCTACCTAATATTTTTGTGTAAAACTTGATACACCGTGAATCGCTATCTTTAAAACCAGATAAATTTAAGAAGCAAAAATCTTATTTGTAATGTAGGTCCCTTTTTTAAGATTATATATTTTTACTGGGAAAAAACACAAACATCGCAGTATGGGGACAATAAATCTCAGTAAGCAAGGACGTGACAGAGTTACCTTCTATCAGTGCCGATCCTAGACTTCTGGGGGCCCTACGCAAAATTGTCTCGGCGGGGGTTGTAGTATGAGTGGTTATGAATGAATGAAATGCATTTGTCTGTTTCACTCCGTCTCGAATCATGCTCACGTAAAGCGCTTGAGAAACAGTGTCTCTTCCGCGCCTCGGTACGCTTTTCAACACGTTTTTTTAGTCTCGAGCAAGACTGTACGACATTCACGTTACATGACTTGACTGATTTTTACGTAGAAAGTGTGACAGCGCACCTCATTAAAAGAAATGTTCATTCATGTTTTCATAACCGCTGGCCAAATTAAAAAACGAAACGGTTTAAAATAACAATATCCTTGATTATTTTACTCAAAAACAGCAAGCAAAAAAGATACCTAATAAAAAAATCACAAACTTCGCCACAAGCTGCATGCGATATCATAAAGCAGTTGGTTTCGGCATGTGTGGGTTGTGGCTCGGGCTGGAACAGTGAATTATAGAGACCGTGTCATTGCCACCGAGTGGCACACTGCACCATCTCTGACACGGGAGATAAAAGTCACTGACAACCTGTGGGAGCCACAGCAACCACCCTGCCTGCCTTCCCGCACGCCACTCTCTCAGACCATTTGCATTTCCTGCGGACGCTCCGCATCTCATGAATGCTAATGAGGGTGTATTTGCTCCCTCGTACTGGCCCGGCAGTTACTGTGGGATTGTCCGTACGCATATCTTCCGCTGGCCCACGCATGTCTGTGATATGAAAATGAGTGTGAATGATAAGCCCCCGGGGGCCAGGTCGACTCCAACAATTAATCCTGGCATTTACGAGAAAATTTCGGCTATGCCTATCAGTACATGAATATATGTATATCTATCTACTCCATATGGAGGAACTAACTAGAAACTAACTGTTTTATAGTATCTCTCCCCAAAACTGAACCGAGATGTCCCTCATGAATGAATATTAGGGACTGACTCAACCTCCCCCGTTCCGAAGCAACCGATGCGAGCTATAAATAACCAGGTGAAGATTTTCCTATGGAATATTCTGAGTCACTCTGGGAACGTGAGCGAGGACATGTGGGCATGCAGGGATGGGGAGGGTATGTGGGCGGCAGTGAGATCATCAAAACGTGCCCAAGTGCCCCAGAGGGGAGGAAGGGTACTCACTGCGTGTGCGTAGGTGCTGTAGGTGCTGTAGGTGCTGAAGGGCAGGGCGATAGCAGGGTTGAAGATGCCAAACTGGCCCACCATCTGCTGCATGCGGCGGATGGTGCGCTCCTTGTCCGTGTCGGCAAACTTGACCACCAGGCTGGACGACGCACCCTGAGGGAGGAGAGAATCGGAGCCAGTCTGAGGAGAGAGGGCAGGCTGCGTTTAACCTCCCGCTTTGCAAGCGAGACCGTCAACCACCACAGGAAACACAACTCAACATGTACATGATTTAAGATGTGGTCACATTAGTGATATTTCGGGGTGGGTGGGGGGGGGTGGGGGGGATTGTGGTAAATGTGACCACACCATTACAGTGACACTATATAATTCAATAAAATTTTAGAGCAAGTTAACATGTTAAGAAAAAGAATTGAATGGATTTAAAGAAATAGTTCACTGAAAAACGACAATTCTGTCATCATTTAAATCCTGGAATGTTAACTATAATGATAACTATAACTATAATGGCGTCCACGCAACTGACAAGAATGTTCTGTTCATTGTAAGCGTGCGCTGCTGTCATCTCAAAAGAAGGCTCTTTGAAGTCGGGTGGATTCTGATTGTCAATGATTTTATTATTCATCAGCTGGAAAGAATCGTTCTTAAAATGATTTGAACAATATAATTTCTTTGTGACATTATCGCTATAGTGTATTGCGTATTGTATAGTAGTATTGTGGTGTGGATATTGCTATTCTCATAGAATTAGATAGATGACTACTTTTAAAGAAAACTTTATAGTTATAGTCATCATATTTGGTGTAAACAGCCCTTTACTCATTGTCATGAACTTTCAAACCTGTATGACTCCATGGAACACAAATTAATATCCTATAAATAAGAACCATCCAAAAAGAACCTTGTCCATACAACTTGCATGCTATTTTTGAAGTTTTTTTTGAAGCCATATAATAGCTTTTTGTAAGGAATAGACCAAAAATTCATTATTCACTTAAAACTTACAAAAGAAAATTCATTATTACACTTGACACTCGCTATAACTCTACCAAGCATGTTGACAAGAGTAGAGATGCTTGAACAAGTCATTCCTCTGTGAATGATTCATTCGTTTGACTTGGATCTTTTCATGGAATGCAGTTCACAAAACCAGCCTTAATGATTAATTTATCAATTGGACTTATCCAATTCTTCTAAAAGTTAAATTCACTGATTCAGTGATCTCGTTGCAGCTCATTGGAGATTGTTTTCTATATATTTTCACCTAATAATGACTTTTGGACTGTCAAATCACATTATATCTATCATGTAACTTGGAATATGAGTCGTATGAATTAATTACCTTTATGATGCTTTTGTGGACTTTTTTAAGCTCCGGTCCCCATCCACTTTCATTATTTCCAAAAGAGCATTTTGGACACCCGTTAATTGTGCTCAACAGAAGAAAGTATGTCACTCAGGTTTGGAATACATTGGGAGTGAATAAAATGATGACGGAATTTTTATTTTGGGGTGAACTGCCCCTTTAAGAATGATCAAAACCTTAAGTTCTTATGTGAATCTACCATGACTTCTTCACTTCAACTTTGCACCAAACACAAAGTGGCTGGATGCATTTTAAAAATAACATTTCCGTTTTTCCCCAAGAAAAAACTAACAACAACAACAACAACATCATGATTCTGGATTACTGTCTAACAAACTCTCAACATCAAACCTCAGGCAAACAAACAAATACATCTACAAAACTGTTAGCGGCATCAGTAGATTGACATGTGCCTTGGCAGCTTGACCGTTACATAACAAAATCTATTTCAGATTTCATTACTTGATAGGTTATGATATCGCACCTGAAATATCAAACAGATCAGATGAAGAATGTGGGTGTGTTTTGAGATTGACAAGGCCACCAATGATCATGGTCTGACCTTGGATGTGTGGGTTTCTAAGTCTGGCTCACTCATTCTCTGAGTGGTAATGAAACGCAAGATCCGTGCTCACATTCATTATGAATCTCTCAATGATTTGATGCTACACTTGACCTTTATCAGCCTATAACATCCCCTGTTCCAGCACTATACCATCCGAATAAAATAAAAAATAAAAAACTACAAAATCGATTTTGGCAAATAGGCCGGAATATGACTGTGATCTGATGGTAGCGAAAAGTTGTGCATCAGCCAAGATAAGAGGCTAGCTGAAATTGATGTGAAAATGTCGATTAGCAGCCACAATATGGGGGAATATCAGGGGAGGCCACAAATGTATTTGTGGTTAGGTCCTCAAATGGTGGGTCGTGTCCCAAAAATGGGTTGCAGGTCTACATCAAGGCAGGGGAAAAAACAATGTTAACTGGCAACATAAAAAAAGCAACTAATCATATAATTGTCCATAATTTGGTCAGAACACAATGTGCTTTGTGCAGTGAATTATTTACTTCATAAGGCATTTATTCACTGAACATATACAAATAAACCCATTATAAGGGTTGATTATCAGGACATTTTTATTTAAAATTATTTATTTTTAATTAATGAATTAATGACTGAACAGTCAGTGTGGTTAAATTTTTTTAAAAATGCACATCTTTTTAAAGAAAAAAATTAACTTAATTGCAGAATGAAGTTGAAGGAAATTGGGTCAAAAGAAATCCCATGCCTCCCATGCAGTTTATTTATATATTATGATAGCATTTATAATTTTTATTTTATTTTATTTTTTTTACATTTTTAGTTTTAATTTTAATTTTAATTGTATTAACATTTCTAGTAAGTTTATTGTGCTTTCGTCATTTAGATTAATTGTTACACATATATGTATGTATATGTATATACTGTGTATATGTGTGTGTGTATATATATATATATACTGTTTATATACTGTGTGTATATATATACAGTATATATACATACATACTGTGTGTATTTACATAGCTGCATAACTTTCTACTGTATACTTTAAGTGTACTGATACATCATTTTCAAATACTTTTTGCTTTAAATCAAATGTTCTCGTTTAAATAAGAACTGATAAAAATCATTTTTATCAAAGAACTTTTCAAAAAGCATGTAGTGAATAGGAAAAAAAAATCCACTGGAAATCTGGAACCAAGGCTGCTGAAAAAAAAATGGGTGGTAACTGTTGTTCTCTGTCTTGTTGTCGGAATGCTTAGCAAGGGCCAAGTACAAAGCAATCAGTTTGCACATACAAACTCGACAACACTGGCTCTAGGCATACGGCACTCACGTAGGCGTTTGAAGGAGTTGCCAGAAAAGCGACGAAAAACAGTCACTGGGGAAGAGAAATTTACATTTACATTTAGTCATTTTGCAGACGCTTTTATCGAAAGCGACTTACAATTGGGGATGTAGATTGGATTTTCGATTTCACTCTTGTTTGAACCTTCATGCCCTTAGCCTTTCTAGAACTGTTTTATTGTATTGTTTCCTTAACTGCTTAGATAGGATATCATTATCAGGGACACTATCAATGCATTCAGTCACTGCTCATTAGTTGTGCTGCACGACTAAACAAAATGCAGGACTTTTGCAGGTCAAGAATTGTACCACAAAATGCCCAAGTGTAAGACAGCGCAAGGTTGCAATCTCAAATAAAGGCCTTATCTTGTATCCCTTCAGGTTTTTTATCACCAAAGTAGTTAAAATTATTTCTGGGTAAAACCTCAAGAGAGTTAGAGACATCTGTGGACTGGAATAAAAACATTTGGCGTTTAGAAAAGACTGGTGAGATATGTTAAAAGTTTGACGGTGGACCTGCAGCATCTTTTTTTCCACTGATTAAAGTGATAGTTCGGTCAAAAATGAGAAATGAGAATTTTGTTATCATTTCTCACCCTCATGTCATTCCAAACCTGTATGACATACTTTCTTCTGTGGAAGACAAATGAAGATGTTTTGCACAATGTCCAAGCTACTCTTTTCCATACAATGAAAGGGAATGGTTACAACAATTTTCTGTTATTTACAATGTAAATTTCAATCTATTCCTCACACAAACTTACTGTATGACTTCAAAAGATTTCACAAAAAAAGTGTAGTTTGCATAAGAGGACTAGGTGTTATGATTTCAATATTCATAAACACCGAGTCCTATTATGCAAACTACACCTTTTTTTTTTTAGTGAAGTCTTCTGAAAAAAAAAGAAAAGACTTTTACTTCAAGTTATTTAGACTATTTCTTTGATGTTTTTATAGGGTTTAATTGTACTTTTTGAAGCTCGACAGCCTTGGTCACCATCCTTTGGAAACCTGTTGCTACCACAAAGAATAAATCTCAGAACTGCAAGATATAAACTCAGAATTGCGAATCTGGATTCTGAAAGCGGAAAACGTCTCATATTGTGAGATATAAACTTGGAATTGCCAGCAAAAAAATCTTTTGAATCCTGAATTTACATTTTGCAATTCTGACTTTTTTTTTCTCAGAACTGCGTGAAACAAAGTCTGAATTATAAGATAAAAAGTCGCAATTACTTTTTAAAATGTTTTTAGTGGTGGCAAAAATGGACTTCCATACCATTCACTTTTACTGTATTAAGAGTTTTTGTGTTCCCTAGAACAAAGTAGGAGTAAATGATGACAGAACATTCATTTTGGGTGAACTATCCCTTTAACTTCTTGAACTCGTGGTATTAAGTTGTATGCAGACTGTAGGCCTGCACTGGCATTTTAATCTTAACCTCAAATGCGATTATCTGCAGCGCTCAGAGTATTTATTGAAAACCTAGAAGTTCTGCACACCACCTTGAGCTATTACGAAGGAGAACAAAATATTTACTGTGTGTTATGAAAGTTCTTGGACAAAGCCAATAAAAGAAGAAATTCAATGTTCCTTTAGTCCTAAGTTTGGAGCGTTCAGAATTTTCGGAATGTGTTGATGGTATTTGTCCAATCCTTTCTTGACTGTTTGTTTGCTTTAGCTCTGAGACATCCGGCGAAAATCAGGGCCGAGGGCTTGTTGGTCCAGAAAGATATAGGCTATGCGTTTGTAAGAGAAAGTGATAGAGAGCGAGAGGGAGGAAAAGAGAGAGAGAGAGAGTGGTGGTTGATCTGTGAAGTAAAACTCTCATTAAATTTTAAGCCGCCAAGCACCCGGAGGAATTCCCATAGGTCCAGGACCCAACGAAATGGATTCAGGAGAGAGCATAAAACTGTGGGAATAAAAAGTGCAGCTGTTCTACAGAGGAAAACGAGGCCCTGGAATCAAAGTGCGGGCTGCATTTTTACGAGAAGCTGTGACGCAGGGGGCACACTTGGTGCTTTCCCGATTCTTGAGGTTTCTGTGTGAACGTGGACCATAAAGGCACTAACTAAGACATATATCTGATGTAACTCTAACGCTACACATCTGTCTGTTAATGTCTATGCATTAACTGTGAATAAGATAACAGAAACAGATTATCTTGCACAAAGAGCAGCTGAGTCTGTTGCTGCTTCTTATAACTTAAAAAAAGTGTTTACCAATTTCAGTGGACTTTTTAATGTTCATATATATATATATACAGTGGGTACGGAAAGTATTCAGACCCCCTTAAATTTTTCACTCTTTGTTATATTGCAGCACAGCACCCCACATTGACAGAAAAACACAGAATTGTTGACATATTTGCAGATTTATTAAAAAAGAAAAACTGAAATATCACATGGTCCTAAGTATTCAGACCCTTTGCTCAGTATTTAGTAGAAGCACCCTTTTGATCTAATACAGCCATGAGTCTTTTTGGGAAAGATGCAACAAGTTTTTCACACCTGGATTTGGGGATCCTCTGCCATTCCTCCTTGCAGATCCTCTCCAGTTCGGTCAGGTTGGATGGTAAACGTTGGTGAACAGCAATTTTTAGGTCTCTCCAGAGATGCTCAATTGGGTTTAAGTCAGAGCTCTGGATATATATATATATATTTATTTATTTTTTATTTTATTTTTTTTTTTCACACGCAAATATAACTGTAATGTGAAATCTATATTATATTCCTATATTCAAGTATACCTGTCTGTACATCATCTTACATTTCATACAGTTGACAAATATGATGCAGGGCAACACTCTAAAATTCAAGATATTTCAATTCAATTCAAAATTAAAAAATGCTCCTGAATGAGTTTTTGTCTCATATTTATATCATATGATAAGCGATATCACACGAGCAGCGAGAACAATATCACATGAGTGCTGATTATATGTACGAATAACGACTGCAAATGTGATTTCATACACCAGTTCAGTAAATAAGAAATTCATATCGTTTTATATTTTAAACACAATATTGTCTGTTTTTGTCAACAAAAATATTACCTAAAGCCACAGCAGAACTGTTGCATGTCTCCGAGCAACACAGCAATGTTTAGTTTCTGAATGAATCCATGTTTGGAAACGAATCGAGTGAACCAATGATTCAAAGGCCCATTCATAAAGTGAGCCGTTTACTCAATTCCTGAATCAATCAGCCGTTTGAATGAATCGAATGAATGAAGAAAGGCATTAAGACATTTACCGCCACCTGCTGGCAGTTTTTGTGTGTTATTTAGAGTATTCTTTCATTTTAAAAAAGGGGGGGAAAACTTTAAAGGGATAGTTCACCCAAAATGTTTTATTATGTCATCATTTACTCAAACCTGAATGATTTACTTTCTTTTGTGGAACATAAAAGGAGGTATTTTGAAGACTGTTGGTAATAAAGCTGTTTTGGTTACCAATGATTTGCATTGCAAAAATTGTTTCTCAAATTATGTTCTTTTATGATCCATAGTTTATGTTGGGCCGTTGTAGCTTAAATGGTTATGTGTAATACATTTTATGCTGAATCAAATAAAATATTTCTTTCTAAAGCTACTGTTTGTAATGTTTACTTAATACTTTCTCATTAACACAAAAATAGCTTAAAGATAAAACGATTAAAGATTAAAGATTTAATAAAGATTAAATAATCTTTAAGGGGAATTTTCATAGCCAAATTTAACTTGCGATTATTTAGATTAAAAAATATATCGACACATCATGTAATTAATTCGATTACATTTTTTTATCTATTGACAGCCCTAATATTTACATATTCATATTTATAACTACATATGTGTCAGGATCATGGACCTGTTTTGCCCGTTTCTCTTTCAGTGTTCGCGATTATTTAGATTAAAAAATATATCGACACATCATGTAATTAATTCGATTAAATTTTTTTTATCTATTGACAGCCCTAATATTTACATATTCATATTTATAACTACATATGTGTCAGGATCATGGACCTGTTTTGCCCGTTTCTCTTTCAGTGTTCCCTTTTTTGGTCATGTTCCTCGTTGTCTCATTATTAGTTGATTCCCCGCACCTGTCTGTCCCTCGTTAAGTTTAGTATAAATGTATAGTCTGCCTCATGTTTCCTTGTCGGGTCTTGAATGTCTTCCTTGTGCTCTGTGTCTCCCTGTTGGATTATTAAAGACTCTCGTTTTGTAAAATCTCCACGTCTCCTCGTTCCTCCCGTAAGCAAAGCGTGACAGTAGACCTGACCGAAACAGTTACCTCTGTGTGTCTACCCTCCGTTTTTATTTCAGTTTTTTTCCCTCAGTGTTTTGTTTCCTTTGTGTTTTCCATGGATCCCCTCTCCTGTCCGGAGTACCTCCTCCTCCTGCTGGAGCAGGGGGAGAGATGGCTCGAGGGCCATACTAGACTGTTCCTGGTCCTCGCTGCTCTAACTAGCTACCCGGACGACGCGCTCTGTGCATTCTACAACGCCAATTTAAACATCTTGTGCACAGCGCTGTCGTCCGAAGATGGTCCTCGAGCGAATTTCACCACCTTTGTGGAGTGGACACTTGAGCGAGGATACACAGGTGTATGATGCGCGGAGTGCATGCCCGAGCCCACCACTGACGGAGAGCCGGAGCCTGCCGCAACTGACGAGCCATCGCCGCATGGAGCGACAGTGTTGAGGATCGCTGCGGAGCCGTAGCTGCAAATGACATCAGTCAAGGTGTGTGAGCCGGCAACAACGCCCGCCACGAGGGAGAAAGCCACGGACGGTGTGAGCGCGGAGAGGAGATCCGCCCCCTGGACCGCAGCTGAGGATGAGCTATGTATGGCGCGGTGACTGTGCCACACCAAAGAGGAGAGGGCTATCATTCCAAAGTTCTGGCCTGAAAGCCCGGAGCCACACAAATGCCCGCCCTCCCACATTCGATTACATTTTTTTATCTATTGACAGCCCTAATATTTACATATTCATATTTATAACTACATATGTGTCAGGATCATGGACCTGTTTTGCCCGTTTCTCTTTCAGTGTTCCCTTTTTTGGTCATGTTCCTCGTTGTCTCATTATTAGTTGATTCCCCGCACCTGTCTGTCCCTCGTTAAGTTTAGTATAAATGTATAGTCTGCCTCATGTTTCCTTGTTGGGTCTTGAATGTCTTCCTTGTGCTCTGTGTCTCCCTGTTGGATTATTAAAGACTCTCGTTTTGTAAAATCTCCACGTCTCCTCGTTCCTCCCGTAAGCAAAGCGTGACAGTAGACCTGACCGAAACAGTTACCTCTGTGTGTCTACCCTCCGTTTTTATTTCAGTTTTTTTCCCTCAGTGTTTTGTTTCCTTTGTGTTTTCCATGGATCCCCTCTCCTGTCCGGAGTACCTCCTCCTCCTGCTGGAGCAGGGGGAGAGATGGCTCGAGGGCCATACTAGACTGTTCCTGGTCCTCGCTGCTCTAACTAGCTACCCGGACGACGCGCTCTGTGCATTCTACAAC
The DNA here is from genome assembly GCF_001515645.1 of Sinocyclocheilus grahami. NCBI lineage: Eukaryota > Metazoa > Chordata > Actinopteri > Cypriniformes > Cyprinidae > Sinocyclocheilus > Sinocyclocheilus grahami. The sequence goes on from NW_015505403.1 coordinate 610,370, forward strand.
GCCAATTTAAACATCTTGTGCACAGCGCTGTCGTCCGAAGATGGTCCTCGAGCGAATTTCACCACCTTTGTGGAGTGGAAACTGGCGAGACACGGATCCTCGATCACCGTCTGTCCCAAGGGGGCTCTCGCCAGTGCCACTCCAGACCCAGTGCCCAGCCCACCATCTCCCCGCTGCACGGAGTGCATGCCTGAGCCCACTGCTGACGAAGAGCCAGAGCCTGCTGTGACCGACGAACCATCGCTGCACGGAGCGACAGAACTGAGGATTGCCGCGGAGCCAGAGCTGCTGATGACATCACTCACGGTGTGTGAGCCGGAAACAACGCCCGCCACGAGGGAGAAAGCCGCGAACGGTGTGAGCGTGGAGAGGAGCTCCGCCCCCCTGCACAGGGGCTGAGGGTGAACTGTGTATGGCGCGGTGACTGTGCCACACCAAAGAGGAGAGGGCTCCCGTTCCTAAGTTCTGGTCTGACGGAGTGCATGCCTGTGCCCACCACTGACGGAGAGCTGGAGCCTTCCGCGACCGACAAGTCATTGCCACACGGAATGACAGAGCTGAGGATCGCCGCGGAGCCAGAGCAGCTGATGACGTCAGTCAAGGTTTGTGAGCCGGCAACAATGCCCGCCACAAGGGAGAAAGCTGTGGATGGTGTGAGCGCGGAGAAGAGCTCCGCCCCCTGCACCGCGGCCAAGGGTGAGCTGTGTATGGCGTGGCGACTGTGCCACACCGATGAAGAGAGTGCTACCATTCCTGAGTTCTGGCCTGAAAGCCCGGAGGCTCACAAATGCTTCCCATGTGTTTGATTGCTCATTAGTTCCAGCTGTGTCTCGTTATCCCCTCGTCAAGTCCTGTGTATTTATAGTGAGTCCTGTTCTGAGTTTCTTTGTCTGGTATTGAATGTTCGTCTTTCCCTGCTACGTGTGTGTTCCTGGTTCCATTGATGTTGATTAAAGTCTGTTTGTTGGAATTCTACTTCACGTCTCCTCGTTCCTCGCTCCGTGCTCCTCACAGTAGTGCATCGTGACAGAATACCAGACCGAAAACAGTAACCTCCGTGTCTTCCCTCCATTTTTGTTTCCGCTTTTACCCAGTGTTTTTTGTTTCCATTGTGCCTATGGATCCCCTCGCCCGCCCTGAATACTTCCTCCTCCTACTGGAGCAGGGGGGAAATTTGCTTGAGGGCCACACCAGACTGTTCCTGGTCCTCACCAACCTCTCCAGCTACCCGGACGACGCACTCTGTACGTTCTATGATGCCAGTCTAAACCCGGCATTCAGAGCGCTGTCATCCGAGGAAGGCCCTTGAGCGAGTTTCGCCGCCTTTGTGGAGTGGACACTGGCGAGACACGGATCCCCGTTCACCGTCACTCCGGACCCATTGCCCAGCCCACCATCTCCCCGCTGTGCGGAGTGCATGCTCGAGCCCACCGCTGACGGAGAGCCCGAGCTCACCGCGGCCGACGAGCCATTGCCGCATGGAGCGACAGAGAAACGGATCGCCACGAAGCTGGAGCTGCAAGTGACGTCAGTCAAGGTGCGAGAGCCGGCAACAGAGTCTGCCACAAGGGAGAATGCCGCGGACGGTGAGAGCGCGGAGTGGAGCTCCGCCGACTGCACCACGGCTCAGGGTGAGCTGATTATACAGCTGGGACTGCTGGACTTCGTGGGGGATCTTATAGACTGGGAAACAGAGCTGGAAGCCGACTTGCCCCTTCTCCTCTCTCCTTCGTCCCCGCTGGTCCCGTCCAGCCCTGAGTGGGCTCCCGTTTCTCAGTCCAGCCCAGAGAGGGTTCCAGTCCCCGAGCTTAGCCCAGAGAGGGCTCCAGTCCCCTCGTTTACCCCAGAGAAAGTTCCTGTTCCTATGTCTAGCCCAGAGAATGTTCCTGTTCCCACGTCCAGCCCTGAGAGGGCTCCTGGTCCCAAGTTAAGCCCGGAGTCTCACAAATGCCCGCCCACCTACACTCTCCTGCCTCCTCCTCCGCTGTTGTCTGGCAGCCCCTCTGCTCACCCTCAGCCCACCTTCTATGCGGTGCGAGCTCCACGGTACTGCCATCCTCCAGCGTCGCCCGTGGTCGGAGTATCCCTTGACTCTGCCTCCAGCCTCTGGGCTCCGGACTCCGCCTTAACCCGTTGGCTCCACCATGGCTCCTAGCTCCATCCTCTCCGCCGTGGCCCGGCAGTCCACCAGCTCCGCCGGGCTCCCTTGTCCCTTGGTCTGTCGTCGACCATCCGCCGCCTCGGGACTGCACTCCTCTGGCTGCGCCTCGTCCCTCTGTCCTTCGCTGCCTCCCTGGTCTCTGTCTGCTGGCCCCCTCCCGGGTGTCCGTCCTCCTCCCGAGCCGCCTCCTTGGTTCCCACCCGTTCCCCCCCTCTGTTGTTCTACATCGTGAGGACGCGCCTTCCGGGAGGGGGGCGATATGTCAGGATTATTGACCTGTTTTGCCCCTGTTTCTGTTTCAGTGTTCCCTTATTCGGTCATGTTCCTGTTCTCGTTGTCTCATCATTATTAGTGGATTCCCCACACCTATCTGTCCCTCATTAAGTTTAGTATAAATGTGTAGTCTGCCTCATGTTTCCTTGTCGGGTCTTGAACGTCTTCCTTGTGCTCTGTGTCTCCCTGTTGGATTATTAAAGACTCTCGTTTTGTGAAATCTCCATGTCTCCTCATTCCTCCCACAAGCAAAGCGTGACAATATGCAAATGTACATGCATAAAATAAAAATTTATTATTTACTTAGAATTTGTATCATTATAGCTATAAATCTGAATATATAAATGTAAATAAGAATATGCAGTTATTAATTTGAATATTTAAAATATAAATATGTATATACAGTAACCAATCTAAATATATATTCTAAAAATATACTAGTAAACTATAAAATATATAGTTCTTAATCCAAATATATAATAATAAATCTTGTAATATATTCAGATATATTCTAAGGGCCAGTTTTACGAACAACTTGCACCAGTGCAAACAGTCTTTTAGTGTTATAATAGTCCGTCAGGATTAACTAAAGACACGCAGTGACGAATTAGCACTGAAGGCGTGGACACAGTTATTTTTGTGCCTGACCTTATTTAAAATGCATTTGTAGGAGTTTCCCTTTATCCTCCTCCCGAGCCGCCTCCTTAGTTCCCACCCGTTCCCCCCCTCTGTTGTTCTACATCGCGAGGACGCGCCTTCCGGGAGGGGGGCGATATGTCAGGATTATTGACCTGTTTTGCCCCTGTTTCTGTTTCAGTGTTCCCTTATTCGGTCATGTTCCTGTTCTCGTTGTCTCATCATTATTAGTGGATTCCCCACACCTATCTGTCCCTCATTAAGTTTAGTATAAATGTGTAGTCTGCCTCATGTTTCCTTGTCGGGTCTTGAACGTCTTCCTTGTGCTCTGTGTCTCCCTGTTGGATTATTAAAGACTCTCGTTTTGTGAAATCTCCATGTCTCCTCATTCCTCCCACAAGCAAAGCGTGACAATATGCAAATGTTCATGCATAAAATAAAAATTTATTATTTACTTAGAATTTGTATCATTATAGCTATAAATCTGAATATATAAATGTAAATAAGAATATGCAGTTATTAATTTGAATATTTAAAATATAAATATGTATATACAGTAACCAATCTAAATATATATTCTAAAAATATACTGTCGCCCGTGGTCGGAGTATCCCTTGACTCCGCCTCCAGCCTCTGGGCTCCGGACTCCGCCTTAACCCGTTGGCTCCACCATGGCTCCTAGCTCCATCCTCTCCGCCGTGGCCCGGCAGTCCACTAGCTCCGCCGGGCTTCCTCTTTCCTCCGGCTCCGCCTTGGTCTGGCATCGACCATCCTGCGCCTCGGGACTCCACTCCTCCTGCTTCACCTCGTCCCTTCGTCCCTCCGGCTCTGTCAGGCTCCTTCATCCCCTCAGCTCTTCCTCAGTCCTCTGTCGCTGATTCCACTGGATCCACGATTGTCCCTGGATCCACGCCTTTGCGTCGGTCGTCGGTGCCATCTGCTCCACCTCGAACCTCCAGATCCTCCCCATTGCCCTGGCTCATCGGGTCTCTGTCTCGGGCTCCTCCACCACCTGCTCTGCCGCCGTTGGTTCTCCTCCATGGCTCCTCCCTCTGTCGTCTCCACTGTGGGCCGCCGTTATGGCTGTGGCCTGGGTCCTGCTCCGGGCCCCTCCTGTCTCCTCCCTGGCTCCACCCTCCTTCGCTGCCTCCCTGGTCTCTGTCTGCTGGCCCCCTCCCGGGTGTCCATCCTCCTCCCGAGCCGCCTCCTTAGTTCCCACCCGTTCCCCCCCTCTGTTGTTCTACATCGCGAGGACGCGCCTTCCGGGAGGGGGGCGATATGTCAGGATTATTGACCTGTTTTGCCCCTGTTTCTGTTTCAGTGTTCCCTTATTCGGTCATGTTCCTGTTCTCGTTGTCTCATCATTATTAGTGGATTCCCCACACCTATCTGTCCCTCATTAAGTTTAGTATAAATGTGTAGTCTGCCTCATGTTTCCTTGTCGGGTCTTGAACGTCTTCCTTGTGCTCTGTGTCTCCCTGTTGGATTATTAAAGACTCTCGTTTTGTGAAATCTCCATGTCTCCTCATTCCTCCCACAAGCAAAGCGTGACAATATGCAAATGTTCATGCATAAAATATGCTTCACCTCGTCCCTTCGTCCCTCCGGCTCTGTCAGGCTCCTTCATCCCCTCAGCTCTTCCTCAGTCCTCTGTCGCTGATTCCACTGGATCCACGATTGTCCCTGGATCCACGCCTTTGCGTCGGTCGTCGGTGCCATCTGCTCCACCTCGAACCTCCAGATCCTCCCCATTGCCCTGGCTCATCGGGTCTCTGTCTCGGGCTCCTCCACCACCTGCTCTGCCGCCGTTGGTTCTCCTCCATGGCTCCTCCCTCTGTCGTCTCCACTGTGGGCCGCCGTTATGGCTGTGGCCTGGGTCCTGCTCCGGGCCCCTCCTGTCTCCTCCCTGGCTCCACCCTCCTTCGCTGCCTCCCTGGTCTCTGTCTGCTGGCCCCCTCCCGGGTGTCCATCCTCCTCCCGAGCCGCCTCCTTAGTTCCCACCCGTTCCCCCCCTCTGTTGTTCTACATCGCGAGGACGCGCCTTCCGGGAGGGGGGCGATATGTCAGGATTATTGACCTGTTTTGCCCCTGTTTCTGTTTCAGTGTTCCCTTATTCGGTCATGTTCCTGTTCTCGTTGTCTCATCATTATTAGTGGATTCCCCACACCTATCTGTCCCTCATTAAGTTTAGTATAAATGTGTAGTCTGCCTCATGTTTCCTTGTCGGGTCTTGAACGTCTTCCTTGTGCTCTGTGTCTCCCTGTTGGATTATTAAAGACTCTCGTTTTGTGAAATCTCCATGTCTCCTCATTCCTCCCACAAGCAAAGCGTGACAATATGCAAATGTTCATGCATAAAATAAAAATTTATTATTTACTTAGAATTTGTATCATTATAGCTATAAATCTGAATATATAAATGTAAATAAGAATATGCAGTTATTAATTTGAATATTTAAAATATAAATATGTATATACAGTAACCAATCTAAATATATATTCTAAAAATATACTAGTAAACTATAAAATATATAGTTCTTAATCCAAATATATAATAATAAATCTTGTAATATATTCAGATATATTCTAAGGGCCAGTTTTACGAACAACTTGCACCAGTGCAAACAGTCTTTTAGTGCTATAATAGTCCGTCAGGATTAACTAAAGACACGCAGTGACGAATTAGCACTGAAGGCGTGGACACAGTTATTTTTGTGCCTGACCTTATTTAAAATGCATTTGTAGGAGTTTCCCTTTCAGACGCAAAATTTATGGGAGGAGAGTATTAAAATGAATCACGCAACGTGTTTTACTAACATTTGCACTCGTCAAATGACTGGTATTTGTGCCATTATTTAATGCCCCCAAAAAAGTATGTCTTAAACTATTTTACACTTGAAATGGCTGTGATTGTTGTTGCTAGGAGGAGGCACCGCAGAGAACAGAGAGCGCGTGGTAGATGGGAGAGGATTTTTTACACACGTATTCATTTATTTGGAATGCCAGAAGAACACATTATCCGAATCCGAACATATCCTTACACTAATTTGCACTGTGCATGGTAGATTGCATTGGTCATTATGGAAATGAGATGTTGCGTCTGTTTTCTTTAATTTGCGCATTGTCAGTAAATCACCCGCAGAAATTTCAATGCCCATCGGTGCTGTTTTGGACTTGTGCTCTATCGCGCTAATTTGCCCTGTTTAGTAAAACTGGTCCTACTGATTGTTAAATAAGTATATACATAGTGTATATATTCCAAAAATAACTATATTCAAGTAGCTAATATTTCAAATAAGACAGCTTTATTTGAAAATAAATCGATATTATGTAGAAGAGTTATAAAAATGCATGTAACCCACTAACATCATGATTGAGCTCAGGCCGTGCGAAGCCAAACATTACGGTCTGACCACGGCTGCAATTTTGGGCCAGTATTTCTCCCGTAGTTGTAGCTCAGATATCCACACAGTCATGAGGAAATGAAAATCCAGCTGAACGCATTGCCATTCAACCATAGACAGTGGCAATTTTTCGGCAGCACAAACTCTCCTAACCAAGGAGATTGTAATATCAGATAGCAGCGGCAGTTTCATTTTCCTGTATTTGTTGAAATACGCTCAATCCCTGGCGTATACACTCGGGTGGAAATGAGACCGAAGCAGAGGGGCTTAAGTTCCTTGAACCCTCCCAGCCTTCGCTGGCCGTAATTTCGTCCCTGGTCTTCCGTCATACAAGGCCTTCCTGAATTCTGGCAATTTGCTTTACCGCACGGCGGTGTAAATTTTTAATTGCCCCACATCCGAAGCAAGGTGGCAGCCATGCATGGAATAAAGCACATGTCAAAACCCTTCCTCAAACCTGCACGATCTGACTTGTAGCGAATCAGCTCATGGGGAAATATGAATAATTAATCATAACTAGTTATAATTAAGTATAAATATTTAGATCCGCTGTAGATATTTACTTGACCTCTCAGGGTCAACTGTCTGTCAATTCTAAGAACGTTAATTTCCTGGTTAAGGGAAATAACTTTCTTACTGTACAACTCTACACAGAGTCTGTAGCATAAATCTGCATGATTAGGGACACCAGTTATGAGCAAACAATGAACAACATCAAGTGTGATACAAGTAAGACTTTATTAACTACATAAACACTTAAACTAGTCCAACATACTACATAAACACTTAAACTAGTCTTACATACACATACACACGCACACACACACACACACACACACACATACAGTTGGTATAGGAAAGGGTTAAAGCTTAAGCAGTAAAGAGCAGAGAAATAAAAATATGAAGTTATGGAACCATTTGATATTCAGCAGATCTACAGCCTGAAGGAAACATCAGATTCTTAGTTCAAACACACCTTTGTAAAAAGGTGCAAATGATACCTAATGTATCAATTAATAAGACTAAGTTTGATACTTGCACATCTTGTCTGTCTGACAGAGATTCCTGATGCAATCTGAAGGCTCAAGTTGATGTTTGCTGAAGTTGGTTGATGGAAAAGAACCAGTTTGAGCAAGATTATCTTGGTGAATGGAAAGTCAAGGCCCGAGGCCTGCCACAAAACTTAGGGTGTCCTGGAGCGTTGTAGCTCACATTTTCATCTTCTCAGAATTCAACCATACCGCAGACTCCGGGGCGGGTCACTGATGTGAGGCCTTTAGGGTCTGAGAAGATTCGCGCCTCTCAAGATGGGCTTGTCCAATGAGAAAGGCTGAAGTCCCAAGCTGGAATTTGGAAATACTGGGGAGTTTTATGACCCTTTGTGTGAAAGCATGGTAATTTGCATATGGAACTTGAATCGAAATTACTAATGATTCTAAGAACACTAATATATTGCCTATGTACCAACATAAAATATACACTCTCGTTTAGATCATCAGAAGACGAATTTGTAGATACTAAACATGGTAAGATTACATATAGGTAAGATGACAGAAACGAGTGGTTCCATCACAAGTCAGCATAAACAGTATACAATATAACGACAACATACACAATGACCTGAAGGATATGTGTGTTCATTCAAAGAAAGGTTTTCCTATTAATTAATTAGTAGAAAAGTCAATTTCTACTGTGCATTGTGTCTCTTCCTATGGAAAAGGTACTGATTTTCGCTACTCACATTCCTTTGGGGCCATAAAACCAGTGATATCAGCATTAGTTGCCATGGGGACCAGGGGGGGAGATGTGTCGCAGACATCCTGGCACCCAGTTTATTGGGTGAGGGGTCTGTGATGATTTGTTAATCTAATGAATAACTGATTTGTTAAATCAAATGAAAAATTGTGTTTTTGATTGGTCCAGACGCTACAGACTTGATGTGTGTATGTATATTCTCTTCATATTTATGCATCTTACAGTGAGGAAACATGCAAACACATTCAGCACGAGCTTCTGGAGCTGGAAAATTAGATCAGAGTATGTAGCTGTGACCTTATGGCTGTGCCAGCAAGAGAAATGGACAGAAAAGAGGGGCAAACATAGAAAGGAGGCAGCGTGTGCATACGTGCATGCATGTGTGTGCATGAAGATAATGCACTGACTGCCATGAGCCGGGGGGATTTGAGCCGAATATAAGATTGGACCGACTATAAGCGTCAAGTAGTTCTGCAATAAGGCGAGTTTCTTATTGCCCACGAGCACATCATTAGCAGACTGATTTATGCATACATATTTAAAATGAATTAGCACTTGTTTCTTCACTGGACTCCTTACTGTAATAACTATAAGCTGCATTTGGTTCTTTGAGGGCGATCTGTGGTTGTGAGAGGCTTGTTGGTGTATTGTGCAACCCAATAAAGAAGCAAATGATAATCTTTTGCACGTTTGTGAGTTTGGTCTTAATCCGCCACAATTTGCGAAAAGCAATTACACATTTTGTCAGTGTTTTTGGTTTCTATTTCTATACACTGAAATCTCACTTGTCCAAATCATTTCAAATGGCTGTAAATAAAATATCAATTACATTTAGCTGTAATTTAGCTTTCAATAATAATAAAACAATTTTTTTTTTTATTACATTTTGTTGTTCTGTAACACTAAAACATCAAGCGATGTTATTTTTTTCTATGTTATTCAAGTTTTTGATTTCTATTTGTTGCATCACGCACCGATTTCCCACCCACACTATAATCCCATTTGTCGAAAATACAATTTGATTTATATTTGACAATTTGAGTGTTTATTAAACATCAAATAAATTCTGATTGGATGGGATTTTATTTCACGCAGTATTTCACTTTCATTGGGTACAAAAAAAAGTAAAATTAGCTTTTTTTAACTCTTCCTAACTAGGCAGAACAGAAAGTGACAAGATTAAAGCTATTTTTTTTCCATTTTAATTCAAGTTTTGTTGTTTTATGCTGTGCAGCCTCGTCCACAATAAAAACTCATTGCCATAAAAATCCTTTTCAAATTTCCTTGTCAAGTCACACCTATTTCTGCTGCAATTTCTATTACAGTCACTTCATTCAACGTAGCCCTGCCCACAGTGAAATCTCATTAGTCCTTTGGTCTCATTAATGAGAGATTAGTCTCATTAATCTCAAAGTCTTGTTTTTCATAAATTAAAATAAAACAGTCAGTTGTCATTTTGTTCACTATTGTGCTTTTAGTCTGGACAAACAAATTACTTGATGCTGTAAATTTGTTGTATCACTCCTATTTCTGACGCAATTTCTTTTCCAATCACCTGATTATCTAAAATCTGATTAGTCTAAACACCAAATATGTTTTGAATGTCATTTTGTTCAGTTTTGAATTTTTTAATGAAGGTAGTAAAGTGATGTGTGGCCAAGTATGGTGACCCATACTCGGAATTTTTGCTCTGCATTTAACCCATCCAAGTGCACACACACAGTAGTGAAGACACACACACCATGAACACACACCCGGAGCAGTGGGCAGCCAATGCTGCAGCGCCCGGGGAGTAGTTAGGGGTTCGGTGCCTTGCTCAAGGGTCTCACCTCAGTCGTGGTATTGAAGGTGGAAGAGAGCGCTGGTTATTCACTCCCCCCACCTACAATTCCTGCTGGACCAGAGAATTGAACCCACAAACTTTGGGTTACAAGTCCGACTCTCTAACCATTAGGCCACGACTGCCCCTGGATAAACAAATTACTTGATGCTTTAATGTTGTTGCATCATACCTATTTCCGACGCAATTTCTATCTAGGTCAATTGTTTCTTTAAAAATGTCACTGCGTTGTGAAAAATAAAAAAAAACAAACAAAAAAAAAGCACAAGCTCAAATGCATTTTGACAGTTCATAGCTCGTCTGTATCCAGCCAGAGTCTTTTAGCAAATAAAACAGCAGCGTGTGAGCTACTTCTGATGTGTGTGTGACTGAATAGCTGTGTGATTCAGACAGACTGTGCTGAATAGCCGGCTTTTTATGGCTCAGCGTCCAGTCCTCAAGATTGAAACGGCCGGACAAAGGCCACGTGCTGATATGCTGGCAATGCAGCTATTCAACAAAACAATATGGCCAAATATGCAGTTCGTAAGTTGAAGTGACTGATTTGTTCTTATTTGTTTGGAATCGATTTGATTGCCTTGTTCACTACTACTACACAAAAAAAAAAATTATATGATAAATATAATTTCTGCTTATTATATGATAAATATTTGAAAAACCTTTGTCTGGCAGCAATTCATTTGGTTCGACCAACAAACAAACAAACAAACAAACAAACAAACAAACTAACAATCATTATTCAATCTTATAACACACGCACACACACAAAATCTAACCTCATAACTGCTAATACTACAAAAGCATTGTTGGTCACACCGCATGACTTGATTTATGTATATAAATTGCATCCCTGCAATTTCACTCATAATTATTTGTTATGCTTTTCTTTTTATGCCTTTATAACAAGGTAAGATTACTTCAGGTTGTAAACTGTCAAATTGTTTTTTTTACTTGACAGTTACACCACGTGACATTTTTTAAGGAATAGTTCACCCAAAAATTATAATTTTGTCATCATTTACTCACCCTCATGTCGTTCCAAACCTGTATTAGTTTCTTTCTTATGTTGAACATAAAATAAGATATTTTGAAGAATTTTGAAGAAACAAAGGCTACGTTCACACTGTCAGTTTTTGGGATTGACAACTGCATATTCTTTACAGGTATGAGTCTCGAAATGTCCAGTTCACACAGCAGCTTACAGTTGTGTTTAGAATACTGTCTGTATGAACGTGCAACGGGAGTCAAGCCCGTATTTCCTTACCAATAACCATATCGACAGTGACCAAAGTAAAATCAAAGATGGCGACGTCCATAAAACTGAAAGTCATCACTTTCTGACATGACAAGAGTCCAATTGAGCCGCGAGTTCTTTCATCAAATTTTCATTAACCAACAGCAGCTTTTAAATTTGGGTGGAGAGTGGAGCATCTGAATCGCACGCAGAACACAAAACTGACAGGAAAACTGACGGAATCTAAAACGTTCAGATGACTAACGTTCTAAAACGTTACCGAAAACACACAAGAAAACACGTAACACACGGTAGACGCGCATTTGTGCGGCAGAGCGGCTCTCTCTCGCACTGTATGACGTGATAGACAACTAGTTGTCCAGTCCTGTTCCATTCACACAGCGTGTGTGTTCCGAAGAATGCGGTTGTGTGTGAACGTAACCGTATTAAGGACACATATACAGGACTGACAACCGTATTCTGCTGCTGTGTGAACGTGGCCAAACAGTTGTTGGTCCCCATTGACTTCCATACTAGGGAAAGAAATACTATGGAAGTCAATGGGGACCATCAGCTGTTTGATTAAATGAAATGTAGTTTGTTTTTGTTTCGTTGTACAGGGAATGTTTTGACATCTATCTTTTTCTTCTCTTCCATAAGACTGGATATATTCAGAGATCCACCCCCTAAGTAGCAGAAATAATCCTACAGCAATTTTCGTAACACTGGCAAGGGGAAAACTTGCACTCCCACAGTGCTTTTCCAAATGCCAGGCTGTATTAGCGTCTTACAGTGTCCCTAAAGCCTCGGTGGGCAAACAATAGAGTCTATAAAAAGTTTAATGCTCAAATATGTGCTTTTTCTCCGTCTCTTATGAGACTTTAATGTTGAATGGTGACAACTCAGAACAAACTGTTGGTTCTTGGACAGCATAAAATGTCACTATAAAATTGTAACATTATATTTAAGAATACGCAAAAAGAAAAAAAAAAGTAGGGAGAGGTTTGTTTTCATCTGCCAGAAATTATTGTGAAAAGTGAATAACATTTCATATTTTTTTATGTTTTAAAAGAAGTCATGCTCACCAAGGCTGCATTTAGTTGATTAAAAAAAAAAAGTACAATTTTAAAGGGTGATGCGATTTCAAGTTTTCCTTTCTCTTTGGAGTGTTACAAGCTGTTCGTGCATAGATAAGATCCCTAAAGTTGCAAAGACTAAAGTCTCAAACCCAAAGAGATATTCTTTATAAAAGTTAAGACTCATCCATGCCTTCCTAAAATGCCTCATTCAAACACACCCCCACATGTCTACGTCACTGTGTGGGAAGATTTGCATAACGCCGCCCAAATGTATACGCAAAGAAAGAAGGCGTAACTTTTATTCTCGCTGTATGATTGTTGCCGCTGCCACCATGTGTTTCGTTACAAAAGCAAAACTACTTTGTTAGAAAACTAGAAATCAGTGGTTAAGTTTGAGTGTTTCCTGAACCTGGGAGAGTAGCCTACAATGCCGGCTGTGCACAAAGGCTGTTTCTATAAAGTGGGGCAATTCCAACTTTGCAAGGACATTCTAGCGCTTCTGACTCACAGACTGTAAGTATGTTTTCATATTTAAAGAATTTGCCACTGACGATTCAAACGCGAGTTTTGAGCAGTGTAGATAAGCACTTGTTGTTTGTATCACAAATACAGACATGGTTTTATGTTTACGCGGTGCGATGCAACGCAAAACGTAAAAAGACAGTACAAGTCATTATAATCAGTAATTATGTCCCCACTGGATGCAACAAATGCCTAGTTTATAACGGGTTTTATTGTTTTTGTCTCGTCGCCCGGGACACAGGGCATCACAGTATGATAAGGGGCGTAACATTTCCATCACACGCTTGAGGTATTCGGCCAATCACAATGCTCTGGCCTGGTTTAATAGGAAGAAGCAGACTGCGAAGAGACGACGCTTTCTACGAAACTCTGGAGGGTGTAGATAGACTGAGAGCGCTGCTACCACTGACCTGGAATTCAAACTAATGAAAGCTGTTTTGGTCCCGTTCTGTGTTTAGTTTATGGTAATTGAGTGTCCTCACAGATAATGCTTTGTTTGACTGAGCTGAAATCTTGAATGTTATACAAATATGATTATCACAAATTATAAAGGGTACTATGCCAGGTGATACTGGCTAAATCATTTCAAATCCTGACGACTTTTGCAAGCGAATCACAGTGGCATATTCTATCTAATATTATAAGGGTTGTAAGCATGTCTATTCAAACTCATCATAATTAACAATTAAAAAATAAGATTATTGAATAAAAAAAAACAGAATTTGTATAAAATGTGAATTCATTTCTAATTTGGTCAGTCCAACAAAAATGTGATTATAGAACGCCATTTCGATTATTGCCTTTCATGCAGCATGTATGTGAATGCAAACGATCTGCAAAGCTGTAAAGCCGTAAGTGTAAGATAAATAAAGTTATAGTCTCCCAAAAGAAAAAAAAAAGACTTTGAACAGCGTAAACGAGTTGTTGGTAAATCAAATCCCACTTCCATGATGTCTACATGTCACGAGGTAACATATTTGCAAAATACGCGCCAATGTTCTATGTTGGACGGCTGCGAACAAATTGACTCACCCCCAAACACATAATTTTACTAACAACTGCTTCTCTAATCTCGGGGAGTTTATCATGGGATTCACAAAACCCTTGCTCTTGAAGCATGGCTCAGCACCCAGTTTATTTGGACCAGTTGGCTCCACTGAATCATAGCCTGTAAGTATGATAAATAATAGATGTTTATATTTTCTATCGAGTGTTCAAAATACGGAACTATGGCAATGCGTGTATTGTTTCCGACACGCGCTGCACACAGTAGACCAATCACAACAGACTGGGCCATCTGGCCAATCAGAGCTGAGTAGGCTGAATTTTAGAACTGCTTTTGAACGAATCATTGGAAAATGAGGTGATATTAAATGCATATTTAGAGAAAACGAAAGCATTGTTTGACCTTGCATGCATGTAAACCTGTTGTAGGAGACTCCCAAAACAATATTAGGAACCTTAAAAATAGCATAATAGGGGCACTTTAAAAGAAAATTACAATTAATTAAAAGAAAAATTAAATGTCCAAAGCAAGATAAACAGACATGCGCCTCAGAATGAATCAGTTTGAACGATTCAGCTGACTATATGATTCATTCTTAAAGACACTCATTCCATTGCTGAATGAGTCAGTGTGTTTTGAACGAATCGGCTGATGAAATGATGTGTTCGGTTCCTAAATTGATCATTTAGGAATTTTTTAGTACAAGTTTTCTGAAATCGTATGTTTAAATATGCAAATGAGGCATGTAATTAAATATGCACAAGTTCACATACATTTCCAGAACAGAAATCTGAACACTGGATAAAGCCAGGCTCAAAATTCTTGTTTTATTTTGTTGATGTATTCAAAGGTTTTTAAAGAGAACATTTTGGATTTTTCTTTATGTACAATTCTATAAATACTCTCAACAGCCAGAATTTTTTTTTTTTTTACTAAATCATGCAAGTGATAGTTAAAACCAAGTTTTTTTACTAAATCATGCAAGTGATAGTTAAAACCAAGTTAAAACCTTCAGAATACATTCAGGAATAAAACTGTAAAGTTTGCTGAATTGGAGATTTCTGGCTCAGTGTGTGAGAAAAAAAAATTCCTAAACAGACTTTAAAGATATATACTGTAATTGAAATCTACAGATGCAAACAGATTAAGCGCAGTACAATTAAAAAAGTATTTTCTGTGTTTTCTTTCCACTCCTCTGAAATGACATCTCAAAAATGTATTATGTAACACTGAACAATTCAATTATTTAACGCAGTGGTTGTCAGTTTTTGCTTGATTTTCTTTTCCTCCAAAAACCATGATTGGGGAAAAAACTCATGTAGCCTCATCAGATTGGGCTTCAGCAGTGTGATTCAACTAAACCTCCAACTTTATCACTGCATTGATCTTTTTGAATATATGTCAATGAGATGGATGTGTCAATTGAGTCTCCCTCAGTCCTCGGATGCTGCGATGACTCCGACCCGCACGTATTGATATTCCTTGATTCGCTCTGGAACCTGGCCGGCTCCGTGTCTCGTCGCGATCGTGACACACTCTAAAATAATCACGAGTGTCAGCACGTTGTCTGGGCCCCCTGCGCTCTTTATCGTTTGTGGCAGGATCAGAGGGTATGTATCAAAATAGAGGCGATGAATTGTGACATCTGTCATGTTACATCGGAGAGCATTTATCTGCAAAAAAAGAAGGCCCTGAACTGGAAAATGAAAGGGCAGGATGGGCCTTCGACAACGCCGGAGGGGGATCTTGTGATCCAAATTCGCATAGATGTGGCCTTGAGGTCTCGCCATGCTTCTTGTGATGTCTCAGCTCAGGGAAACAGGTGATGGGACTCTGTCCGGGCTGGATTAATATACGAAGCTGACCTGTATGAATTTAATACAGCGTGTGCTTCACCTCAATATTTATGCCACAAGCGCTGCTGTGGTAGCATGCTTTAAAATACACCCTTGCGGCTGTCCCGATGGCTGACAGCTGAATGGAATAATAGTTATGGGCGGAAAGAGTGTAACAGTAACACACACTGTAAATCAGAATGTAGTGTGGAGACAATGGAGGGGATACAACTTCAAAGTCCATTCAAACATTTTAATTCTCATGTTTTTTCAAACCTGCTTGACTTTAGTATTTATTTATTTTTTGTGGAAAACAATTTTTCAGTTTTTTCAACAGTTTTTTCATGCAATTACAATAAATGAAGACTGGGAATTTCAATCTCTCAAAAATGACACAAAAGCACCATAAAATTAAATGTGGTCCATGTAACTTCTGAAGAACCAAATTTAAGTTGTTATTCATTGAAAATCATGACATCCGCACTGTATCTCGTTGCGCTCAATAACAAGAAAAGTAACAATTGTCTGAAATCATTCAAACTTTTCAATGAATCTCAAAACTGGTTTGAATGATTGGTCAGATTTGTCTTTTTTATAAATAAATCACAAATCCTGTCTAAATGATTTTGTCTGATGAAAAAAAAAACATTCGTTTAAGTCAAATACTATCATTTAATCACACAAATTAGTGAATGAGTCAAATAAAAGAATGTCATAAATGACAGAATTTTGATTTTTTTTGGGCTGAAATCTTCCTTTAATGTGTTTTCCTCTAAATCTTCAGATATTTTATTTAGCACTTTAGCTGTACTCCTGTTTTTCCATCATTCGTTTAAGTCAAATACTATCATTTAATCACACAAATTAGTGAATGAGTCAAATAAAAGAATGTCATAAATGACAGAATTTTGATTTTTTGGGCTGAAATCTTCCTTTAATGTGTTTTCCTCTAAATCTTCAGATATTTTATTTAGCACTTTAGCTGTACTCCTGTTTTTCCATGATTCAATAAGGTGCAAAAGTTTTGAGAACCTCCAAGCGATTTATAAAATAAATCAGCCAGAGAATGTTTTCATCATTCTTTCTGACAGGGATGAGGGATAAAGCATCACCACAGGGCCGCCGTAAGAAAATAAAAACAGACGCCGTTACTGACATTACACATTTAGAGAAAGGAAAACCGCACACACATTTCTTTCTAAAATGCACACAATCCGTTTAGAAAATATTGGAATACAATACAGACCGCATTACTACATTACACTACATATAAAGGAACGTATCATCACAATCTTGCATTATTCAACTTTTTTCTGTTTACTCAGATGACGAAAGCTTATGAGAATCGACTGCAATCAATAATGCAGTCGCACTCCATAAATAAGCAAGCAAAGTGAGTTTATCGACAGCATGACCACAACAGATTCATTAAAAGGTATCGGACTAGAACACATGCTGTACAGTATCTTATTTATTTGAAATATAATGTGCACTTTGATAGACTGTTCAATCACTACAGTGCCATTAAGGTGCTTCTCATTGCACGTTTAATTGATTAGCGCTCTTGATATATGCATACTTTACTCCCCCGTGTCCTTCACACCGGGTCCGGCCCCACCAGCTGTGAGGCTGCCTCAAAAAATGACTCCTATCAAGCTTCATCAAATTCAGCGGCTGGAAAGAGTTTGGTTTAATACATCACAAATTAAGCCGCACAACGACAAGAGGAGAACAAGATTGCTAGCTCCACGTCTAAGGGAATTTATGTCCTTGTGATATGACTGAGAGCAAATTCTTATTTGTTTAATATCATGACTGATATTTGTTAACTTTATTATAGGAGAGACGCCGCTAGACTGCAGAGTCAAAGCTATTAGGCCTTGACTATAGCCGGGTGTTTACTTGTAAATATCTCATACATTAAGTAGAGAGGATAGAAGCGAAAAAAAACTTTTTAGCTTAGCAATAATTAGCTTTGCAAAATATTACCTAGATCCATCCATCCATCCAGGTTTAGTTTTCATTTTTAATTTTAATTTAACTTCAGTCTTAATTTTAACAAATTTATCATATAATTTTGTCCTTTTAATTATTATTTTTTGTTTTAATTTATATTCATGTTATTTCATATATGTGTGTCTATATGAAGAGTTTATTTGTAAAAACAGATAACTCCGTTTTTATAAATTTTCATAAATCAAGTTTCTATTGTGTTATCATGTTTTAATTGTGCTTTGTGTTAGTTGGCTGTATTTTTTTGGTTATTATTATTTAATCAAAACAACCCAACTGCAGTTTGATTGATATTAATATAAATGCAGGATATATATATATATATATATATATATATATATATATATATATATAAAGATTTTTGAGTTATCTGTTTTTGCAAATGAACTCTTCATATATATCAAATGTATAATTTATAAAATAGTGTTCCAAAATAAGTTTGTGTTTACATTATGTGTGTATTGTGTATATATACATATACAGGTGCATCTCAATAAATTAGAATGTCGTGATTTTATAAATTGAAATGGTCTTTAATTATATGTTTTATGTATAGTTTGTATGTATTTAATTATATTTATAAATATATTAAATAAAATTATTTATTTAAAGCAATTGGATTTTTGACTTATATGAATTATTTCATATATTACACAGTGTGTGTGTATAATTATTAAACATGAAATATTACATATATATGAATAAAGTTCAACAAGACATTTAAAATATATACATAAAAAATCTATTCATCTAATCATTGTTAAACTTTATTTTAATGACGATTCCCAAAACTGTACTCATTTTATTCATACAGTATTTGTCTTATTTCTTACTGTTAAAAACTATGGTTGTCAATTGAATAAAATAATTATTTTTTTTACCTTCATGTAAATGTAAATTACACTGTTT
Organism: Sinocyclocheilus grahami; assembly: GCF_001515645.1. Classification (NCBI taxonomy): domain Eukaryota; kingdom Metazoa; phylum Chordata; class Actinopteri; order Cypriniformes; family Cyprinidae; genus Sinocyclocheilus; species Sinocyclocheilus grahami. The sequence continues at coordinate 629,036 of NW_015505403.1, forward strand.
TATATATAGGGGCTAGTTGTCACATTATTATTATTTGTATACTTCAACTGTAAGGTTTAAGTCAAAAGTCTAAATACAAAAATGTTTTAAATGTTAAATGTTGCATAGAAATATAATTAAGGTATGTGTTTTTTATATACTCTTTCATGAATTGCTTTATTGTTTTAAGCCTATAATAAGCTGTTTATTGGCAAGTTCCATTGTGTCAACTTACCCCACAGTGACACAGTATTGAATTGAATTGAATTGAATTGAATTGAATTGAATTGAATTGAATTGAATTGAATTGAATTTAATTGAATTTAATTGAATTGAATGCTATGCTATGCTATGCTATGCTATGATATGCTATGCTATCCTATGCTAAGACTTTTAAGGTATGTGTCTACACAGAAAACGACTTTCACACTGAAGAAACACTGGATTATAGTGTAACAACTAGCCCCAGTCTCCCTCTTTACAAGTAAATTTAATATTTTTTTAAATAATTAAATAAAACATATAGGCCCAGTTTCACAGACAGAACTTAACCTAAAACAGGATTAGGCCATAGGTCATTTAGGACATTTAAGTAACTTTTATAAACGTGCTTAGGAAAAAAAACATTACTGGTGTGCATCTTGAGACAAAACAAAGGCACTGACACATTTTAAGATCAGTCATTGCAAGTTTCTTCAGACTTACATTTTAGTCTAGGACTAGGCTTAAGCCTTGTCTGTGAAACCGGGGGATAATTATAGATGTACAAATTATTGTATAAATATATATAGAAATATTTACAATATTGCAGGGCTATTTATACTGTCTGCCTCCATAATGCCATTCGCTGGGCTCTTTGGAGTCGGTTATGATATGGATTTCGTGTTGTTTCATTACATTTATGGCTGTTTCTATTACATATACATAGGCTACAGCTGCTTTCTTTCATACAGTAGCAGTCGGTTGATGGTAGCCTACATAACACAGCTCCAAACCGGCTTCTTAATTATTTTCTCATTGGCTGATGGACATTGATTCATAAGCTTCACATGGTTGAAACCCATTCACTCTATCCAACCACACACACACTTAGCCTCACAAGCCCCTCAACCACTGTATTTTCGGTTGGCTAATGAGGTAGCCACGTGTTGTAGTGCACTCAAATCATTAACCTGTCCTTTCTTCCTTTTCGGAGGACACAATAGACTACAGGCATGGGACAACAAACTTCATTAAGAGGTTAAATGCAAGCAGGCATGAGTCTGAGCATCACTCATAAAAGCGACAGAGTGAAGTGGTCGCTCGGGCCTTCTGGGATTCTCCAAGGAGCAAAGTGAAGCTGATACCGAGGACGAGAGGTGAGTGAACGAGACTGATAACTGATAAATGATGGGGAACGACAGCATGGAAAGCAGACGCTGGCCAACCTGAAAGCAATTTGCTAATTATCTTTCTTTTTTAGTCTGACCAAAAACCTGTTTGAAAACCGTCATTATTTTTGAAACAGCGAAAAAATTACACACTCACCCTTTAAGAAATTTTACCTCACATAATTGGTATTAATGACTGTACAAATTATGACATTCGTAATGCATATGTTTTAGGCTAAATTATTCAACTTTCGTCATACGTCATCCGCCCAGAACTGCTTCCGTTTACAACAGTGAGCGCAAGCTAGATTAAATTGATTATTACATTTTAAATATGGTTATTTTTCTTACAAAAACGCATCGATTTGCTACAGGAGGAATTTGTTCACCCCCGGAGCCGTGTGAGACACTTTTTTTTAATGGATGGGTGATTTTATTTAACTTCTTTTGGACTGAAGCAATGCAACACCCGCTGACTGGCATTAAACCATTTGAAAGATCAATGACAATTTTTTATATAACTCCGACTGGATTCATCTGAAAGAAGAAAGTCATATACACCTAGGATGCATTGTGGGTGAGTAATTTATGGGCTAATTTTCATTTTTGGGTGAACTAACTCTTTAAATGTAGTCGCTAATCAGAAAGTATGAAATTTCAGACACACTGTATGACTGAAAAAATACAGCATCAAATGAAATATACATTCATGTCATACTTTGTAATGTATCTCCTCAGACTTTCTGCCTCATTCCTATGGCATTGCTGGCTGATATTATTATTGACACATAATAGAGATGATATCTATGGACTAGTCAGGTTAGGGGTGGGACTGTATTTTCACAATCATCATTACATGTGAAGTCAGAGCATCCTGGATGCATCTTTTAATCCATATTCATTATGTAATCTCGGTGTGTGTTCGCAAGCTGCTCTGTGCAGCGCTTTGACTTCCAAATCTGCAGAGTTAACAGTTACAGATGAGGAAAAATGCTGGATAAGGTAAAGTGGCAAATACATAAATAAAAACATAAGCCCCCAAAAGCTAGTCCCATATCTCTGTAATTTCATAAAAATGCAGGTTGATTTCCTCCGTACAGTATACAAGCTAAAATTACAGTGTGCTGCAAACTCATAAACCTTGAACTCCTCACCTCGTCTCTCATTGTCATGCTGTTTAATGCAGTCCAGAGAAGACTGTAGGAAATTGGCTCGGGATAGTGCAGTAGCTGAGAGAGGGCCTGCCATTGACTTTGAGCAGATACAACTTCACTCTCCATGTGGGGTGTGTAATATAGAAGTAAATAGGATAGCTCAGCTTGACAGAAACATCCTGACTTGGTTATGCCATTTAAAGCTTATTAGGATAGAGTCCAAAATAGAAGATGAACAAATCTGGGTGGTCAGAGAGACATCTAACATAACCTGAGGGAATATCAACCATATTAGATGAATCAAGCACTGAATTTTCAGTGGACAAGCCAATTACAGGTGGCTTCATCTCAGTCTGCATAAGATTAAATTTATGTTTGTAACTTAAAACTGACAACATGAGTATTGCAGCGTCCAATGCTGATATCTAATAAACCAATAAAATTATGATATACAGTATCTGCAATATTTAAGCAATGCCACACAAACAAGAGTCTTTAACAAATATGATGTTGCTTTTAATACAACAATTTAATATACAAAAGTTATTTATGTTACATATTAGAAAAATACTGTCAATTATATTTTCTCCACCAATGAAAATAGTTCCAAAAAGCCGAAGCAAAACCACTGAGCAGCAACACACAGTGGCAGTCCTAAATTAATTTGTGTTTTTGAACAAATTACCACTGGTCTTTACAGTAGCTAGGTTATAGAGGAGAGGGTCTTTGCTGCCTTAGTCTTGTGGGATTTGAACTAGCAAGAGTGGAGCTTCAATCCCAATGCTCCAGGCTTGCCGTTCCCCTAACACTTATTAAAAATAGATTTTAGAGAGAGACTCTCTCTCCCTCTTTTCTTCCTAGGTTTTATCTGCAAGCGTTGACAGGCCCATTTGTTTTGATTTTAGGATGATGTGCTTGATACTTAATGAAATACTGTAACTATCTATACATTGGCCGAGATGTTGGGCAAGGTGGCTGTAATTGGTCATTGGCTATCCTTTCGCACCATTGCTTTGCCTGTGGTAGTTTAATTAAATTTGTTGTCATTTTTCGATGTAGACCTACCTGAAAGTTTTGAATCCATAATAATTCAATATTAGAGTATGTATTTTTCTCTGTGGTTAAAAAGAGCACATTTATTTCAAATTACCTTTAAATTATCATCTATATTACCATTATTTTTGTTCACGAGGATAAATGCAGTATTAAATCAACTTTTGTGATCCATCACAATCTAAATAACACAATCCAGTGTTTCCTGTTGCTGAATCTACAGCACCACAGCAAAAGAAAGTTTCTGGCTTTGAGACAAAGGCAGAAGAATTCACATTGGCTTGGATAATCTATATGATAGTGTACTCCAAAACATTGACAAAATTCCTTTTTAAGCATATACACTGCTGTTCGAAAGTTTGGGATTGGTAGGATTTTTTCAAAGACGAGTCTTTTGATTCAGCAGCCAATAAACTCTTTAATAAGTCTTCAGTCTTACATGATCCTTCAAAAATCATTCTAATATGCTGATTTGCTGCTCAAGAAACATTTATTATTATCATTATTATCAATGTGGAAAATGTGGTAAGATTTGCTATTGCTCGTGGCAAGCTCAGCTGATTCTCATGATAGCACTCTGCAGGTCATTACGACTAGCCCTCAATGAGCGTATGATGAAATAGCAGGGAAATTCTTAGAATGTAGCATATTTCAGGATGAGAAACAGTGATTATGTATCTGCCTAGTGGATACTTTTTATCTAATTTTACATATTTGCCTTAGATTTTCAACCACTGATCCTCTAGGGCCTCTTTTTTATTGATATTGTCCTTCAGTGTTCCCAGAAATTCTGATTAAAGTCCTAATATCCAGTAAAAGTCAGACATTCAACATCTCTGCACCGTGAAGCTGGCTAAATTGGGATGGAAGAATCTCTCTGTCCAATAGCTCATTGCCTATTAGCCTCTGGGGAGAAAAATTCACATTATCAGTGCTGTAGGATTTAAAAAATGCTAAACTGCTGTAAAAATACAAATAATTATGCGGATAGGCTCAAGTTAAAAAAAACAAACACTTAAACTTGGCCTTTAACAATGATCTATTACTTTCTAAGTGTGTGCGAATGTGTGGAGGTTTGTTGCATGGTAATGACTTGAGGAAAGTTTTAATCTTTGCAGCACACAGTCAGTGCCTCATTACGAACTGCACCTCTTTAGCTGCAGAAGCGATACTGAGATGACTGACAGAGAGCAGAGCGAGGGGCGTCTTGTATTTCAAATATCAATTGGCAGTGTCAGGGTTGCCGGGTAACGTGAGGGATTATCTGAAATTAGTTCAGTCAATTCATCATTACAAAGGGCAGTCCCTCCACTGCTGATTAGTTATTGTACACACTTGTCAATTAAAGCTCCCTAGAGAGCATCACATAGAACAGGCTGTCATAAAACATAGAGAAAGGATGGAGACAGAGAGAGAGGGCACATGAATAGTAAAGAACATGGAGAATATTTGGAAATTTTTCTCATTTACATTCTGTTTTTTAAAGTGTGTACACAAATTCAAATTAGAATGTATACACATACTGTACTATATTATATTCTGTGTATACACATACTTTAGCATTTTACAATTACATAGCAAGTGCATGTTTAACACCCACATGTACTGGTGAAAACTATATCAATGTTACTACTAATTTAAAGTTTTTTTTAGTAGCATGACATCACACAGCTATTACAATAAAAAGCAATGTGGCTAACAAGTGTCTGGCACAAAAAAGTCACATCACTGTTTCTAATGCCACATTGTTTGCACACACAGCCTTACAGCCAAGCGAGCCGATTAAATAATCAAACATTTTAAATACTTAAAAGATATTTCCCCCCTACGTAGTTTAAATGTAGTTAGCTAATCTACAAGGCTAGTAGCGAAAAGTAGCTAACTACATTGAAACTGCATTGAGATATCTTTTTAAATATTTAACTATTTAATGATATAATTTACAATTCAAGCAAATCCTCAAAATATTCTCTAAAATGATATTGCCCATGTTTGTAGCTTTAATATACTGTTTATAGCTATACAGCAAGTTACACAAATAAGCGGGCAATATCTTTTTAATGAAAACTAAATCGTTAAAAAAACCTTTCAAAAGAGAACTTTAAAGGAAGGAGATTAAAGGATAGGTGATTTGGTTCAAAAACCTTTTTTTGTTATGCTGACTGAAAGTCTCTTCACATCCTGATAACAATAATTTAAGTGGTCTAAATGTATATATATATATATATATATATATATATATATATATGGACCATAAAATGTTCAACCAATCAGATTATTGGGTCCGAACATTACAATAGGCTGTCCTACCTGCCTATCAATTTGCATACCTCCATGCACCCTGTTTGCGCAAACATGATACGTCATCAGTGTGTTCCATTACGCTATTACAGACCGAGCAATAATGGAAGGCATTATTATTGTAATATTATGCGCTTTGTACTGTAATGTTTTCTCTCCAGTGAATTAGATATGAGGTAATCAGACAGCGTTGCATTCAACCCTCTACCTCTGGTCTGCCTGTGCGCATTCATGTGTTTTGGAGGAAGCGTGGATTTTCAGAATGATTATGCAGGGAAGGTGGGAGCTTGCTTTTTAAAGCTAGCTTGCTATTGCTAGCTTTTCCAAAATCGCCTACCCTACCTTTAAGGTATAGTTACTCATACCTTAAACTACTCTTTTGAAAGTTACTTTTTTGTAACTTTTTCTGTAGCAAGCTGCGATTTTTAAAATAGCACCCCCGACTCTGGTACCCACCATACTGGATGAGTTTCATGACAATGAATGGGAGATAAAAAAAGACATCAACCTTCAGAATTAGTGAAGATAGCATGGTCATTCATTCTTGCATTCAGTGCTCTCACCACCTTTGTAAGCAATGGATGCCCTTTCTCTATATTTGCTCTAAAGCTCAGCAAGCCGCTCAACTCAATATCGCCAATATTTTTTCCCCCTTCACTCAGAAGTGGTGATGCTCCCATGAGGGAGAGAGGGGAGAGAAGCTAGACTTCTATAAAGGCATAATGATGTGCTCTAAAACCGCAGGGGTGAGCGTAACCTTTCGCTTCGGAGGACGATGTTATTAGACGAGGCAAAGTCAGCGCAGTCGTTTAAGTGTGTCCTGACGGTAACTGCTATTCCCATTAGTTCCTCTGCTGTCTGTTGAAATGCGGGGAGTCTGTTGGGGGGGGGGGGGGGGGGGGGGGGGGGGGGGTGGGAGGAAAGGGGGAGATGAAAAAAAAATGTCACATGAGCAAGAAATAATAGACCTCTGTTTCCTACTATTTCCAATTCAATTTCCAGCCAGTGACCTGAGGTAAGGAGAGGAAATCAATGCGAGTTGGAGGGGGGTGAAGGATAGGGCGTAAGGGAGGAAGAGACAGGCCCTTCTCTTTAAGCCACAGTGCATCCATCTGCCTGCAATGTCAAAGTGACAATCCTGCTTGTCTGATCCCGATACGCCACATCCTCTTTGAGCGTAAATTAAACCTTTGAACCGTGGAGTTACCTGTGATTAATATATGCTCCATGAGAGCAAGAGCTGTGAAAGCCTTGATTGATCCCATACTGCTCCAGTTCAGATGGGAACAAAAGGGTGGGGTGATTCCTGACTGACCCTTCTTGACGGGGGCTAGAAGAGCAGATCTTCCTGCCCTTCAGGAGAAAACGAAGACTGACTAGCAGGGCTCCAATCCACACTTTAATCAGTTCATTAAATGCCCTTGTCTGACGAGTAGCCTGGTTTATGGGCCGCAAGAGTGCAGACTGGCTAGAGATGTAGCAATAAGCTGAAAGTATGAGGCAAGAAGGTGAGATGTTGCTCTTAAATCTACACACCCTGGGTTGATGAGATGAAACTTGAAGCCCAGGGGGTCTGCGAATCAGTGCAGGAGATGGTTGATGTACATCGGCTAATGATGACAGCATCTACGGAGCAAGCTAGCCTAATAAGGGCCTTGTTCATGAAAACGTAGACCACTGTTTTTAATGAGCGAAATCGGTCTACGGGATATATGCAGCATCACTCCGTAAGTTTCCAAGTAGTGTGCTTACCTTGAAAAGTTTCACACTATCCAGAGGGCATATATGAAGGTCATCACAGCATCTACATGCTCAAACTCTTGGTGTATATACATTTATCACCGGGGAAGGTGACAGAGGCATTAAAACCCTCTGGGACATTTGAGGGGCCTCAGCAGTGGAAAAGAAAAAAAGAGATGGCTTGGAGGCTGCGTAGCGTGGCATCAGTGGCTCAGTCTAAATATGGATTCTTCTGTCTGTCACTTTTATCTTCAAACAAGGCTTTCAAACGTCTGTTGTTTGAGGCGGTCAGAGTCGAGAGACCCCTGGGTCTAAAGTGGCAGTAAAGAAAAATGGAGAGAAATTCACAAGAAGGCATGAGATTCGGAGCAAACAGCAGAAGGGCTAAACTTCTAAAGCATGAAAGGCTTGGGATTTGCTTCCTTTTATAAAAAAAGACTCAGAGAAAAAAGAAAATGAAAGGCTCTGGATTGAGCAATGTTATTTATTGTGTTTTTATTACTCGTTCTTTCTAAAGTTGCCGGCAACCTTACTAGAGTAACCAGACCTTCTCTAGTCTGCGGTTTGGAGAGTTGTCTACTCTGACTCAAGACCTAGAAAGAGTGTAACTTGCCATTGGCTGCAGAATGTCTTTGTTGTCCTCTCCCTTTCTACAACTACTCTAGGTCTTGGAAACTAACTTTGAGGAGTTTTGTATTCCCCTAGATGCCCTTTCTGCATAAAAGAAAGCAAGAACGTGTCTAAGTAGACTTGAGAGTGAGTACATGTGTGTGCATGCTTGCATTAGGCAGATCCCTCCTGTTACTAATCGGCAGCGTCTCAGCCTTGAGAGGCACGCCATTCTCTCGGGTACCAGAGAAACTGTAAAGAATAACTGTTGCTGCGGATATGGCAGCAGAATGCAGTTGAGAACGCACTCTAAGACCAAAACCAAATGGCCCATAGAGACAGCTGTAAGAGCCATCTCCTGATTGGTTTTTGAAACACTTCCTTTCACGGCATCAACCCTGTTAAGCAAGTTGAGCATGCTCAAGATGTTGCTTCCCTGCAACTCTAATAATCCCCATTCCTGAAATGAATCCTGCTGTGCTTGCTCATCAATGAACAGTCACAGACCTTTCGCCCCTCAAGACAACTTCCACTGCTCATGTGCATAATTAAGATCTCAGACCAGACTTTACGGAGACGTTTCCTAATACTGGCCTAAAATAAACATTTTAAATCAAAGGCTCCAACCCGGTATTCCTCCTTACCATGAGACAATTTAGGCTTGTCCTTGACTCATGGGCAGCAACACTTGAAATGCGTTTAGATTTGGAGCACACATCAAAGAGATCCACTGCTTACTTTCAAGTAGTTTGTACCCGGAGGCGAAAACACGGGTTCTGAGGCTCCTGCTCCCTGTAAATAGTTTGGCTTTCAGGGCTCAGGCACCATGCGAATTTCATTCCAGCCTCCTCCTCTCCTGCCTGCACACTGCGATCACCCAGAGGTGCCACGGGAAAATTGCCTCACATAATAGACCTGACGATTACTTTGCAACGGCGTCGATCAGTAGCCTGGAATCCAAAGCATTGCTGCTTCAAAGCACAGCAGAGCTTGGGCTGAAACAGATCAAGACTCTGAACAACAAGTGAACAGTATGTATACATATTTGATTTTACAAAGTCAAACATATGCCATGGCATTGGCATTGATAAGGCTAGAAAGCTGTGTAGCTAAAACTACACTTGAATTGTCATTGTACTACTAGTCCACTGTCAAATAAATACTCATTATATTTGTGCCGAAAGCACCAATCGTAACTTATAATAACGCAAATAGCACAATATTACTGAGCCATAAATATAATTACTTCTACTGCCTCCGAACAATAACAAACTGTCCTAACATATTCATATTGACTTGGGGCTGCTAAATTAAGTCATTCTGTTCATCCATTTAGAATAGGGTCCATTTAGCTTTCATGTCATTAAAGATAATACAAAATTAAATAAATACCAACATGAAGGAGTAGCTAATTCCTCCCACAGGCGTGCACACACGGACTCGGTCCATCGATAAGCGTGCCCTTTCAAATAATTTTATTTTTTTCGTCAGATTCCCACATATCACACTGCATTAGTGCTGAACACATTTCAGTTAATTACAAAGCAAAATGTTCTAAATGCTCCCTAAACCTTTTCAATCCCCTTTAGCATGCTCAGCAGGGACCTGAATATTTACTAGAGTGGTGCAACTTCATCATCACTGTTTCATGCATTTATGTCCCACAAACCCTAGGCAACACTTGTTTCTACTATCTTGACTTTGACCGATACTAAGGCGGCATACTATTCCAGCCATGGAACTTTAATGAAAGCTTTTGCAACGATGCATCCTCTGCTTGGTTGGTCTAATGAGATCCCTAACTGTTTCTGCCATCTGCCAAGCTGAAGTCATGACATTAGCGATGCAGCCAGTCTGGATTCATCCATTTTTATACACTCTTTTCTCTTAAGTCAACAAAAGCCAAGGAACAGACTTAGCAGTCTGCGTGCCAAACAAAAGAGCAGCATTTTTGCTTATATATCATTGCAACATAAGGCCATCGGTTCTGTAGACAAATGTCCATTCTTTCCTTCCCAATGATGACTTTTCACATTTCCATAAGGTTTGTACCCCCAGAAAAACATCCTAGTGTGCAAGATGAAGATGTATTTCTGTGTTTAGCAAGGGTGTGGATATACAGAGAGCTCTAGGGTAAATTTCAGCTTTATGGGGTCTCATTACATCAGCATTTTCAACCATAAGACAGGTCTCCTTTAATGTATTTTTATACATTATTTTCTCTCAAGTCAACAAAAGCCAAGGAACAGACTTAGCAGTCCGTGTGCCAAACAAAAGAGCAGCATTTTTGTTTATATATCATTGCAACATAAGGCCATCGGTTCTGTAGACAAATGTCCATTCTTTCCTTCCCAATGATGACTTTTCACATTTCCATAAGGTTTGTACCCCCCAGAAAAACATCCTAGTGTGCAAGATGAAGATGTATTTCTGTGTTTAGCAAGGGTGTGGATATACAGAGAGCTCTAGGGTAAATTTCAGCTTTATGGGGTCTCATTACATCAGCATTTTCAACCATAAGACAGGATTCCTCAGGACTGCAACCTAGGGCCCTATGAAATGTGTTTTAATTTTCACAATTCATTTTTTTCCGTTTTGATTCAGTTTTTTTTTCTGTTTTAATTTTTCAAGACACTGATTTAATGGTTAAGTTAAATTGTATTCCTCAAAGAACATGTCTAATTAATTGAAATCATAAAAACTTACAATATTAAACAGCAATTTATATATATATATATATATATATATATATATATATATATATATATATATATATATAT
>NW_015505403.1:640901-653737 GCF_001515645.1 Sinocyclocheilus grahami
TCTGTTTTTATTCACAATTTGCAGAGTCCCAACTTTTTTGGAATCGGGTTTGTGTATATATATATGTTTAACAAATGTTTAAATGGGTCCTATTATGCTCTTTTACAAAGTCTTGATTTTGGTTTGGGGGGGTACTAGAACATGCTCTCATGCTTGGTGGTTTGAAAAACGTATTATTTTTCACATAATTTACATTATTAAAATATATTTCTCCCCAGCCTGGCACAAACGGCTCGATTAGTTCTGGGTTTGATGAAGGCCCGCCTTCCGAAAAACGAAATGTGTTGTGATTGGTTAGCTGTCCCAGTGTGTTGTGGTTGGCGAACAGCTTAGACGGTGTTACAGCACTGCCACGCCCCTTGCCAAAGCAGCAATTTCCGTCTGCTCCGGTATAGTTAAGGATGGCGTCAATATTGCCATATCAATTTGAACTAGATTCAGACCCCGAGAATATTGAGCAAGAGGATCGCACAGAACCTTTGCACGCACGGATATTGCAAGACATATTAGAGTGGTAACGTTACTGTTGTTGTTGTTTTTTGGCACGTTTTAGATAGGATGTCAACAACCGCTTAAAAATAACTGCATTTACTATGTACAGATAAGTGCATATGTATTATGTTTATTGTTCTTTAATTCTAACATTATAACATGAATTGCAGTGAAACTGTAATACAGTTGAATTTATTTAGTCTCATAATTGAAGTGTAAATTCTGCAGATTACATCACTGTCCAGTATTGTACTGTCTGCAATTTATACAAATGTTTTCATAAATATAACATACAGTGGGTACGGAAAGTATTCAGACCCCCTTAAATTTTTCACTCTTTGTTATATTGCAGCCATTTGCTAAAATCATTTAAGTTAATTTTTTTTCCTCATTAATGTACACACAGCACCCCATATTGACAGAAAAACACAGAATTGTTGACATTTTTGCAGATTTATTAAAAAAGAAAAACTGAAATATCACATGGTCCTAAGTATTCAGACCCTTTGCTGTGACACTCATACATTTAACTCAGGTGCTGTCCATTTCTTCTGATCATCCTTGAGATGGTTCTACACCTTCATTTGAGTCCAGCTGTGTTTGATTATACTGATTGGACTTTGAGATTTGTAACTTTGTAGATCTTTTTTATGCCCAAACATACACACTACACACTGATTAAAGTTCAAAAAGTGAAAAAGCATAATAGGACCCCTTTAACATTTTTAAGGTGCTATGAAATGTGATTTTTTTTTTCTCAAATTCAGTTTTATTTTTAGTTTTCCATTAATTTTCTGGATTCCATTTTCTGGATTTAATGGTTTCATTAAATATTAATAATCAAAAGAGCATCTCCAATTCATTTTTATGTTAAAAATTGTTATTTATTTATTTATAAATGACGTGTCATGTATTTAAATTTTTCTGCAAAAATAAACTCTGGTAAATATTTTTTCTAGTAAATATTCATAATAATTTTAGTAGTAGTACTATCATTACATTAAGTAATATTTCTGTCACAGTTTCTTCAAGTTAAACCAAACTTTTATTTTGACAGGTTGCTGTGAAGACCTTTAGGTTTCTGTTTGCATATGATATGACAATAGTTTGTATCAAAATAAATGGTAAAATGCTTATGAAGTGACTCTCAGAGCAGTTCTAGAGATTATGTTCATGTGTTCCTGTACTCATATATTGAGGCGGCAGAGGCTGAAATCACTGCGAGCATCACGCATGCTTCAGTATGTGTGTAGTAAACGAAACCACACGTCTGCACCATTCATTCAGACAGAGGCACGCAGGATTCATATTTAAATGGTTTTGCGGCTTAATATTCACAGACACTGGTCCGTAACACATTTTGATTTAAGTGTACTGACCTACTTTTGATGTATCCATGCAAAATATGGCAAATTCCATGACATTCTGCATTATACCATGAATTCTATTTTTATGACTGGAGTCCACGATTCCATCCGCATTTTCTGCATGTGGAAATCATAGGGTCCAAGCAACCCTAACATACTCTTAAAAAGTAATAGTTTAGAAATACTGGTGGTTGTATCCTGTCATCTGCACTGGTTTCTTTACACTGAAATCTTACATAACTTTTAACCATGCCTAGCTTTTAGTCTCCCATCAAAGATGCCAAACAGAAGTCTGTTCCTCCTAGCTCTAAATAAACATCATGTCCTTCATAAGAATAGAGCTGACCAAGGCCATGAAAGATCAGATATTGTCTCCCCATTAGCATTAGCACTTTCCATTCTGCTTACCTCATACACTTTAATGGTGTCCCTTAGCTCGGGATTACCTGTTTCTTTTGTCTCTGTTTATTCATCTGTTTGGTTGGTTGCCATTTTTGGATTGGGACTCTCGAAATCCTCTTATCAAAGAGCACTCAAATGAATGCTTAAGATAGCACATGCTAAAGTTTCCACCCTTCCCCCATAAGACTCAGATCCCTGTTCTCACTGGAGAGAAAACTGGAAAAAAGCAGTATACCCTTCGGAGACGGGATTAGGCCCTTTTCTCCCAACATGCTTAAATTGCTGTAATCTCCTATGCAGATCACATCTGCAGCTAATTGATGGATTTGCTAGAGGATCTGAGAGCGGCTCGTTCGCTGTGTACTTCGTGTTTATTTAGCCCATAGAGAGGCGGTTTGATAGCGGGGAGTGTTCTTCATCTGTAGACCGCTCTTTTGAGCAAAGTGGCTGATCAGTGGTGACCTGCTTGTCAAAGTATCTCCAGACACTTCCCCAGGCCTGTACATAATTACAATGTTTGTGCGTGCTCTCCAGTGTGCATGTTGGTTTTGCATGAATAATGCAATGGATGCTGGAGTACAGGGGGCATATTGTTGTCGCCCGTATAGAGCGGATTGCCGGCCACTTCAGAGTGCACCCGTAAGTGAAATGCAGAACGAGGCATGGCAGCTAGTGAAATGTGTCCAATATACCTCCCCTCTTATGGTATAGTTACTAGCTGACAACTGCATTTTTACATTTTTACTGTGTTTGCTATTATCCAATGATTTTGGTTCAAAATGGAGTGATCGGGTATAACAGACAACAACATTTCCCTCAACGCAGAACACTCTCAACATAAGAAGGCTTTTAGGCACTAGAGCTGGTGATTATTAAGCCAGTTGGTGGGAGAAATTTCGAGCAAGTAACATAAAAATAAATTGTTCTCATGGGATTGTGGGTTCGAGACTGGCTTGTTCCAATCCACCCTGTCATATATATTGCAAAAATAGTTTTTATTTAGTATTCATGACTTGTTTTGCAGTGGAAAAGAATAATCTAAAAATCCTTAAAACAAGATGAATTTGCTTGGAAAGATGTATAACACCTCATGTTGTTCCAAACCCGTAAGACCGTCGTTCATCTTCAGAGCACAAATTAAGATCATTTTAATGAAATTCGAGAGCTTTGTGACCCTGCATAGACAGCATTGCGTCGTGGTATTCTCCTGAATGGTGGCGGACGGTGGTGCAGAGGAAAATAATTGTTGAATAAAATTTTAATTTTTGTTTTCTTTGCACACAAAAAGTATTCTCGTAGCTTCGTAAAATTAAAGTTGAACCACTGATGTCACATGGAATATTTTAACGATGTCCTTACTATCTTTCTGGGCCTTGAACGTGTCAGTTGTGTTGCTGTCTATGGGAAGGTCAGAGAGCTCTCGGATTTCATCAAAAATATCTTCATTTGTGTTCTGAAGATGAATGAAGGTTTTACAGGTTTGGAATGACACGAGGGTGAGTAATTATGACAGAATTTTCATTTTTGAGTGAACTATCTCTTTAAGGCAGATACAAGTGTTAATTCTAAAATATTAACATACTTAAAATTTTAAAATGAGGTACAGAGAGTTGATTCCTCAAATGACACTTAATAAAGACTGTACTTGTCCATAAATGGCAAAAATGTACACCAAGAGGGTTGGGGTTTGTGTACGAGGAGGAAGTGTTTGTTGAAAAGGTACAAATGTGAGTTGGGGGAGGGGCCTGTGTTTGCAGGCAATGATCTATTTTTTCCCCATTATCCGGGCTGCATACGTGGGGCTCATTTACATTCATGGTTATCCAGATAATGAAGCTTTCAATCCAGGGGATCCTGCGGTGAGAACAATGAACCCAATTACCTCCTGCCGCCTGCGAGATGGGATGGCAGACTCTGAGACAGATGGGAGAGGCTGCGGTCGGCCAGCGATCCAATCACATTTATCTCACTCCCCTGATTCGCTCCCCCCACACCCTCCCCAACCTTCCTCCGTTCGTGCTCACATCGCAACTTATCAACAGGCCAAGGCCAAAGCCCCGGGATCAGTATGTAGAACCAGCCACCTCCCTATTGCTGAAAACCTACAGCCTCGCGGAAATGCCAGGTCAAGCCTCTATACGGTTCACTATTACCTCCGGGACAATTATTTGACTTCAAATACTTGTTGATATGCAGAAAGTTAACATCATAAAAACTGAGTCTACTTACATTCTTAAGCATTTCTGGACATATTCTGAATAATTAATTGGTGCAGTTTACTTTACTTAAAAAAAAGTTTAAAACTTGCTCCACCTCCGAAATAACTTGACATCACCAAGCCCTCCCTTTTTTTAACCCCTCCCCTCCAACACCTGTCAAATAAAGACCACTCTTAACAATCCAGTCGAATCCCAACAGGTACAATGTTTTTTTTTTGGCCATTTAAGATTGTTTCACTCTAAAAAATGCATATTACAGAATATGGACTGTTGATTTGTTGTCTTCAATACATTTTCAGATTTCCCATTCATGCAATGACAACATTAACACTAGAATTAGCAGAATTCTATAACTACTAGAATGGCCATAGCGGTCATTCTGACCATTCATACTTGACTGAACTGAATGCCATTTTTATCATATCATATTTACATTCGAAGCTTCTTTTGAGGTTTTACAATGAAGCTTTGAATGTCTGTCATCATAGTTTATGACGTAATCACCCTAAAAATAAGATATTTTGTTGTAATATTTAATTGTGTAAGAGCTACGTAGACCGCTCCCGAATGTGCGTGCCTCGATTTGTGTCTCGCAAGTGGGAGAGCAAAAGTTTTTCACCACAGTGAAAATATTGTATTTGAAAGTCTAAATGCCAACAAATATGAACGGAAGCAGAATATTTCTGTAGATAAAACATGTTGTGAATTTTGGAAATTATTACATACATAATAGTGTATGTATAACTTTTTTCAATACATTTTTACTTTTGAACTTTATAATGCTCTGGAGTTATTGGAAATGTTTGGATCACATGAATTGGAAACAATTCTATGCAGACACCACTGGAATTGTGATCCATGAATAAATGGATCTATTATGATAGTATAAGTAATAATAAACACCGTCACTGTCGCTAAAAAAGCCTAAGTTTGTTTTATTATCTTTATATCCTGTCGGGGCTAAAATTAGCTATGCATTAGTTATAGCATTACAATAGCATAAAAATAATAATAGCCATAATAATAATAATAATTATTATTATTATTATGGCTATTGTGTCATAACATTGAAGTAGGCTATTATTGATATCAGCCAGGCTATAGTCTTCCAGCCCAACATACCTGTAACAGTGGCAGATTGAATGACAGCAGTTGTTGTATTGGAGGTGTCCACCCGACTTTTTTACAAACGAGAATTTTATCTTAGCAATAGAATATAAAAACAACTAGAACAAAAGTTGCTAGGTAACAGTGACGTGCATCTTTAACCGCGGGGGGAAAAAATTCGCAAAGGCAGAAATTATACACCGTCTGTAATGCAAACGGTCAATTTGACCGCTTTGGCTATTCAAGGTAGAAACTTTTGTGAAGTCTTTTGTATTTTGTAATTTTAATAAAATAACAATGTTATAATAAAATATACACACATTTATGAAAAGTCAGGGTATTATAGTTATATGGGTTTTGTTTCAACAAAGTTATTACATTTCAAAATTTAAAAACGGTCAAAATGACTGCCTTGGTAGTTATAGTGTTAAAGAATGTGAGTGGTTAGATCAGTATTCTTAACAAGTATTTTTGACTATTTTCCAGCAAAAATATCGAAAAAATCCTTAAAACAAAAAATTATTTGAGAAGCAACACTGCATAAGAAATTAAAGGGATAGTTCACCCAAAAATGCAATTCGGAACACAAATTAAGATATTTTTGATGAATTCCGAGAGTTCTCTGAACATCCCATAGACAGCAAGGATCCTAACACGATCAAGGCTCAGAAACGTAGCAAGGAGATCACTAAAATAATCCATGTGACATCAGTGGTTCAACCGTAATTTAACGAAGCTATGAGAAAACAAAAATAACGACTTTATCGAACAATTCGTCTACTCCGCGTCAATAAAGTTTTTTCTTTGCGCACAAAAAGTATTCTCATAGCTTCTTATAATTACGGTTGAACCACTGATGACACATGGATTATTTTAACGATGTCCTTGCTACATTTCTGAGCCTTGATCGTGTTAGGATCCTTGCTGTCTATGGGACGTTCAGAGAACTCTCGGAATTCATCAAAAATATCTTAATTTGTGTTCCGAAGATGAACGAAGGACTAACAGGTTGGGAACGACATGAGGGAGAGTAATTAAAGACAGAATTTTCATTTTTGGGTGAACTATCCCTTTAAGGCTTGATTTCATGGATTGTATTCTGTTTTACTTTTGTTTTAAGGATAAATGAAAAATTAAATAAGCTGCCAGTCCTATAAATAAGTAAATTTCTCTATTGTTTTAAGTAGAAAACACGCAAAAATGGCTAAAAGCTTTCATGCACTTTTGCAATACATTAAATGTGATGATAGATCGTTTTGATAGTGATAGTGAAAAAAGTACATTTATCTTGTTTTAAGTATTTTTTTTAGCTATTTTAGAAAACATAAAGTCATTTTTTGCAATGTATGAAATATGATGATTTGTTTTGTTTTAGTTTTAAGATTAAGTGGAAAAAAACATGAAAAATATAAACTATAAATACAAAATATAAAAACTTTATAGAAAAATGTTACACGTTACATGTATTTACTATAATAACAATAGATTATACACTTTATTTTACAGTGTCCTTGTTACACGTTACATGTATTTACTATAATAACAATAGATTATGCATAATTACATTTAAGTAACCTTAAAATAATCCTTAATCCTAACTATATAGTAAGTACATGTAGTTAATTAATATTACTCAGTAATTAATTACACTGTAACAAGGACATCTTGAAATAAAGTGTAACCGAAAAATGCTATGATGCATTTTTCTATATTAGTAAAATACATGAAAGCTTGACCTTGTATTACAGGCATCCCAAATTCTCTATCGGTAACTTTTCACCGTTTTTGACAAACCATTTATAGTACTGAAAAATATTGGCGCTAAAAAGCATCAAATCATGTTACAACACAAATATTTCATAACAAACACCACCTATTTACGTTAAACACTCCATCAAACCTTCCAAGCGGATCGTTAAAACCTCTTAAGTCTCCTCCGTATTATTATTGCGTCCCATGTGAGCTCCTAATGTTTGACTAGAACTGTTACCGGCTTCACCTGTTATTTCATGACAAAAGCATCGTTTATTACATTACACTTATTCTCCTCGGCTGATGACAGCTGACTGGAACAAAGAATAAATATAGCCAAGAGAGTGGATGGAAAATGGTCCAAACAGCAGTTTCCTGGCAGCACCGGTAGGCAAGCGAGGCTTGGAGGAGATGACAGAAGCCAAAGGATTAATGGTCCCATGGGAAGCCAAGGTAAAGCACGCCGCTCCATCCTGACATCTTTGTACTTGTAAGAGCACACAAATTAACCAGGCGACACGGTGAATAATGGTCAGGCCGCTTCCATCAGTCCTATTTAACAATGCATGCAAAAGCTCTGAATGCGTTTTGGGAGGGCGGCGGGGGGCAATGCGGGAACGAATAAATAGAAGAGCGAGAGGTTGAAAAGATCACGTTGATGTACGTGAGTCCCATGTCGAGTTGTAAAATCATTGGGCCTATAAACACTAAGCACTCACTATATAACCCATTAGTGGCCGCAAACAATTTGGTAGTTTATTTAAAAAAAAATGTTTTAAATGACTAAATCTTGCTTTTTCATGTGTCTATAAACACAGCAAATGATTATGGCCGTAAGAATATTTTAAATGCGAGTACTCCAAATGCAAGCCATTAGTGAGAGGGGCAGTTTACCACAAAGAAAACACATCAGATGTGTGATGTGCTCGGCTGTCTGATGCATTTAAGAAATATATGAACTGTGCTAAAGTGAAAAAGACAGTTAGGATGGGTTAATTTAGCTTCAAGCCCATGTAAAAGCCTTGGGTCTTTTGTCGGGTTGCCAAGTACTGGTCTCCTGGTAGACGCTAGGCTGATTTGCATATTCTGTGTCCTTAAATTTGAGGTTAGGTCTCTTGTTGTCCTTTAGCTTCTGATTATAATAATTGTCTGATAATATTTATTCTAAATAGCAAACCGTGCGCAACCAAATCATGCAAGTTTACACAAGCTAATCAACGATTTCATCCAAGAAAAGCGGTTGCCACTTTCTATAAATAGGGTGCAAAATGGGGCCTGAAACATAAAAAGTAGTATTATAAATATATGTACAAATATTAAGATTGGATATTATATACATAATTTTTTCTTTCTTTTCAATAAATGGTCTTCTTTTTTTAGCAATAAAGAAATAAATATAAAAATATATCATTTTAAAAACCTTAAAAAAAACACAAAATACCAGAGTTGCAAAATTAAACTATATAATACACTGAAAACAAAAATCTAAAAATCATTATAAAAGAAATTCGTTTGAGAAGCAACAGCGCATAAGAGTCTTATTTTCAAAGAAAATTAAAGAAAACTATTTACAAAGGGAATATGAGCATTCATCTTGACCTTAATTGTGTAAAACTGAATAAGATTATTAAGTAAATACGTGATTTAAATATTTTAACAATGAATATTCGTTTAACAAAAAAATATAAAAATTCAGGCATTGTGAGCTTTCAAATTTTGGATAGAGAAAAGTTTAAGACCTCTAATACTGTTAAGACTCGTTAAAATCCACTAACTGAGTAGTTTATCAAATATATTAGTAACTATCTAAATAAATAAACAGTACTTCTTATGCTTTTAAAAAAGTCATGAGGTGTATTTGCAGAAAGTGCCAATTCTCCAAATCTTTCTTTAGTTTCTGTGGTTTTCTCTTCTCGCCAAGTGAACAAAAACAACATGGCTAACTACCAGTGCTCAAAGTAGCATCCGGCTAGGCGCAAACAATTGGAAGAGAAACTTCACCAAGGGTTCGCAGCTGTTTGCAGATGTGTCATTCTTCCGCAGCATGTTGCTTCACTCACTGTGTCTCCCACTAATGACCAGGAGGTCTGAATCCACCGACTCCCTATGGGGAGACAGCTGCCGCCCCACGCCATTCCTCTCTGGGCGTCTGTCGAGCTGTACCGCTGGCTGTGATCCCGCCTGAACGAACTGCCGATCTGCTGTATTGTGCCAGCATGGTGGCTAAGCCCACCGAAAGCCCGTCCAACCAATTTATTCCTCCCAGAATGCCAAGCAGGCTGTAATGGGGACACTGGGGACCAGAAACACTGGGGTCTTCTCACAGACAGAGGGCGACACATTACGAAATGAGCACAGCCCACCCCCCAGAGACAGCACTTCAGCTTTGTTATGTTACAATATGGACTGTACGAAACTGGACAAAAACATTGACGCCAATTTTGTTGTTGGAAGTTGTCAGGCCACTGAACTTTTGGTCGCGTACTTGCCGCTAGATTCACCCACCTTAATGTTGTTGCAAACCTGTTTCTTTCTTCGATGGAACATAAATGAACATATTCTGAAGAATGTTTCAACTGTGGTCCATATAACTAGGGATGTAATGATACGATTCCCAATATGATTCACAATATGGTTTTTTTTTAACAAAATGAGATTTAAGACTAATTATAAAAAGAAAGTTAAGCTAAAAGTGACAAAGCTAAATTGAAATTTTCAAAACATTCAAAACATGGTGTATGTTTGTAGAGTAATTTACACCAGCTTTGAACGCCGCTCAACCAATCAGAATCAAGGACCGGAACTATCTGTTTTAAAACAAATTCCATATCAAATAAGTAATACAAATAAAATAAATCTCTTCATATAAACAAACTAAGGCTTAATGCCTGTTCACACCAATAACGATAACTATAAAGATAACTATATTATCGTCCTCACCAGACGCACGATATTGTCTGTTTATTCTAAGTGCACACACATCTGCCACTTTAAATTCTCGAGCTCATTATAGTAGGATTGATTCTGATTGGGTGTCAATGTTTTGAATGTTTGTAAGTAGGAAAAAACATTCTGAAAGTGATTCCAACATTATCGCTTTTCTGTGCTTTTATCGTTATTGCTGTGGTGTGGACTTGAGAAAGAAGTCCACACCACTTTTTAGAACTATATATTTATTGTTATCTTTATAGTTATAGGCCTTTAGTCTGTCCATTTAAAATTAGAGGTATCCACTGCATTTTAACCAAAGATGCAGCACGAGTAGTTTTTGATTCAAAGTTGATTGTACAATTTCAGAATGGTCTGACTTTATACTACATAAAACTTATCTGAACGAAAAAAGGGAAAAAAACAGCAGATGGGCTGAATGAAATGCAAAGTCAGTCTCTGACAGCAGGTGGCACCTATGGTTTAGTGGCAGTAAAGCGTCTCCTTGGTTACCATTTTACTTGGTTTACCTTGGTAAACAAAGCAGCACTGCGCTTATAAACACTACTTTAATATGCATTATACTGAGGCAAGATGAAAAGAAAATACCATCTAAGGTTTTCTCAAGACAGTCAAGACATTTATATGAACCCCCACCTCCAACTGTATTGGGATTCTTTAAACATCTCAACCGACTTGAATCGTCACATTTTTTTTATCAATTTTCAATTGACTCTGGGTGCTTTGTTACATCCCTACATATAATGGAAGTCAATGGGGTCCAAAACAAAAACATTTGGACCCCACTGACTTTCACTGTGTTGACAAAAAACACAAACATTTTTAATGTTCTTCTTTTTTGTTCCTCAGAAGAAAGTCAGTCATACAAGTTGGAATGACATGAGGGTGAGTAAATGACGGCAAAATTTGAATTTTTGAGTGGACGCTTCCTAACGTTAATGGTTGCAGCTATTGCGAAATTTAAATCATGAATAAGCCTTGTTTGCTGTTCTTATCTGGTCTCCCAGCCTGATCAGTCATAAAAAAACCTTTAAAACCAGCTAACAAACCTGTTAACCTGTCAAAGCCTGTCCAGGCTAAGACATCATCTTAAGCTGGTCTAAGATGTTTAGATGTTTTTTCAACAGGGTAATGCTAATATACACTCTTAAAAATGAAGGTTCCAAAAGGGGGTTTTCACAGCGATGCCATAGAAGAACCAGTTTTGTTTCCCCAAAGAACCTTTCAGTGAACAATTCTTAAAAGAACTTAGTTTAGTTAGTTAGTAGTTAGTAGTTTTCTTAGTGTGAAGAACATTTTAATAATCTAAAGAACCTTCTTCCACTGTAAGAAACTTTTGTGGAATGAAAAGGTTCCATGGATGATTCTTTGTGGAACCATTGATGCCAATAAAGAACCTTTATTTTTCAGAGTGTACAATGAATTCAAAGAAATGATTCTGCACAAAAGGATTAATTTCACATGAGAAAATGTGATCTAGACTAAAACTGATGTTGGTATTTTTTACATAAAGTTCATTATAAAGCTTATTTTACCTTCACAGGGCAGCTGCATAAGTACAGTCGCCCTACTGAACTTCTTTTGTTGAATTAACGAATCATGCAAGTCACGTACAGGCTTCTGATAAGCAGGGTGCCTTCAGAAATGTTTGGGCCAATGGCGACCGTGCTTTAAATGTGCTAATTTGCAGCAGACTGGCAGTGCTTTCACAGCAGTTAGAGACGCACTTTAGATTTCACCAGCAAGGTGAGACTGTTTTTATGGGCTGCGATAGTTTCATGCTTTGCCTGATGACTTTTTTATTCGCTTAAAGAAATCGCCGGGGAACAGAAAATACGAGGAAATCATAATTAATGCCAGCCTGATAAATTGAAACAAATAAGCACGCCTTACAAAATAAGAGTTTGTTTTCGGATGCATTTATCATGGCATGTGTTTTTCGTATTCATTTCCTGCGCACTTTCGAATCATAAAACAGGCTAAAATACATCACCTGAGCTTTGCTTATGACCCCGTCTGATGTTTAAACCTTGCAGATGGTCTTAAAGGCTCTTCATCTGTGTATTCGCCATGTTAACATGTGACTTGTAAGTGTATCTGCGCCCATGCCAATCTCAGGTTGGCACAGGTTTGTGCCAGAAAGCTGTTTTGTGGCATGTCTGGCACACCCAATCCAGCTGGTTTCCTCCAGAGCATGCCAACATCTCCCGTTTCCAAACACGCTTCTGATAGGTGGACAAAACTCCAGGCGGACACCTGGCTAGCTAGCGTACATGCTAGTGCAATGTGCAAATGAAGTTGTTGTTGTATTTAGATGTATTGCCATATCAGCTTTACAAACTATTTTCATGACATATATATATATATATATAAGGTAAGAAAATGTTTTATTACTGTTTTATTAATAAAGTACAACTCTATAAAAAGGTTATTTGAATATACTTGTGGGAAAAAAATGTAAATGCTATTTACACATATTATGTGCTTAATATATATATATATATATATATATATATATATATATATATATATATATATATATATATAT
>NW_015505403.1:654193-655151 GCF_001515645.1 Sinocyclocheilus grahami
TTTTGTAACCTTGGCGAGATCTGTGCCTTGCCACAATTCTGTTTCTGAGCTCTTCAGGCAGTTCCTTTGACCTTATGATTCTCATTTGCTCTGACATGCACTGTGAGCGGTAATGTCTTATATAGACAGGTGTGTGGCTTTTCTAATCAAGTCCAATCAGTATAATCAAACACAGCTGGACTCGAATGAAGGTGTAGAACCATCTCAAGGATGCTCAGAAGAAATGGACAGCACCTGAGTTAAATATATGAGTGTCACAGCAAAGGGTCTGAATACTTAGGACCATGTGATATTTCAGTTTTTCTTTTTTAATAAATCTGCAAAAATGTCAACAATTCTGTGTTTTTCTGTCAATATGGGGTGCTGTGTGTACATTAATGAGGAAAAAAATTAACTTAATTGATTTTAGCAAATGGCTGCAGTATAACAAAGAGTGAAAAATTTAAGGGGGTCTGAATACTTTCCGTACCCACTGTATAGTTAAATAAATATATAGACTTTATTAAATAAATACTCATAAATTATAATCAAATAATCATAAAAATAGAATTCTAATTCTAATTTATAATATATACAATATTTATTTATTAAAATGTATTTGTAATATAAAATGTATAAAATATTTATATATTTGATTATTTTGTAATCATATATTTCTAACTATATAATTTATATTACATATACACATATAAAACTATAATTATTATTTAAATGTATCTGTGGTAAAAAAATGTAATACTAAAATATCATTAAATAATTATGTTACATATATGTATATACATATCATTTCTGATATATAAGGAATTATAATTATTCTTAAATAAACATCAATAGACAGTAATAAATGATAAAAAAGTACTAAAAATAACAAATAATAAAAAAGCAAAAATCATTAAAAGTATTTTATATTCATAATTTATATATATATATATATATATATATATATATATATATAAAT
>NW_015505403.1:658817-669840 GCF_001515645.1 Sinocyclocheilus grahami
TGTATAACTTTTAGATTTATTTATAATATACAATGTATGATATAAATTTACAATGCATTTGATTATTTTGTAATCATATATTTCTAATAATAGTTATTATAATTTTTATTACATATAAATATTCAACTCTACAAAAGATTCTTTAAATGTTCTTGTGATAAAAATTCTAAAAGTTTTTTTTCTTTCTTTCTGGGTTCATCTTACAAAGCAAGTCCTTCAAAGATTGTTCTGATAAAAAACTTAACACAAACATATAACATATCATACATTATTTTTTTTAAAGTCCATATTTAATCTTTTACCAAAATGTAATTTGGATAAAATATTAAAGCAACTTCCATTTCGTATGACGTCACAAATTTCCCTCATTTTTCCATCCTGATATGTAATAACCAATTTTCACAAACCATAAAGATAAGATCAACTTCCGCCCTACATTTTTTCTAATTTGTTATTGCGTTTAAATATCGAAATATTGAAAATACATCAGTTTACGAACGTTAAATGGGTTTGGAGTCGCTGCATGTGGCTTAAACAAGGTCACAAGGTGGCTTAGGGTTTATTAAAGAAAGGTGGATCTTTTATTTTCACCAGCTACATGTCTTCTTTAGCTTTAGCTGTAATGGAGAATAAATTCAGTGGTGTGAAAGTGAGATGAATGTAAAGGCGAACACTGGCGGCAGAACATTGGCGACTGAGGAACATCCTGTGTGGAGGATGTATCTGCAGCAAGTGCAAAATATTGTGATCTGTGATGACCTCCCTTTCACGTTTCATTAATGTCATCCAGATAGGGGCCGAACAGTGAGCCACATCCCCCCTACAGAGTGAACGTGCCAAAGTTCTGTGGTGAAACATCTGGAATGATCGTTTGCGATATCAGAGAACGAGGAAAATCAAAGACTCTGTAAGAACATTTATCATTTAATCAGGTGACAGGGTTTGATTTTAGTTTATGCAAAACAGGTTATTGTCGGCATATTGAGACAAAAACGCACTTAGTATAAATATATATAAACTTGTAAATGTGTCACTTCACACTATGGAGAAGCCGTTGCGCACATGACTTGTCTGTCAATCAGCAGATCTGTTTTTGCTCGAGTTGCTCTGTAAACAGAAGCACTGAAGAAGTAAGGTAAATGCTCTGTTTACTCTTCTATATGGAAATTTGAAAAACATTTAAGACAGAGGTTTTCATTCACTATCAAAACCTGAAGGTCACTTATTTAATTTCTTGCAAAAATATTTAAAGGGGTCATATGATGCGATTTACATATAATTTATAATATAAAGCATATAAAGCATAATATATAAATAAACTAATTAGTAAATAATAAATATACAGAATTTATAAATAAACATTAAAACAATAAATAGAATACATAATTAATAAAAATATAAACCATAACATTTTATATTATTTATAATATATTTGAATATATTTTTGTAATCATCAAATGTTTACTATAATTCATATTATTATTATTATTATTATTATTATTATTATTATTATTATTATTATTATAAAACTTTAATATGCTTGCACTATGTAGAATATAAAAATAAAGAATTAGAATTATTTATACATAAATAAATAGAATAAAAAAAATTTAAAAATAAAAATATTTTTTATATAATTATGACTTTTTTTGGTAAGCATATTATGCATATACAAAGCATATACAATTATGAATATAAAGAAAAATATATAAATAATAAAATATTAAAATATAATTCTTAAAATGTATGATATTTTATAATATATCTTTTTTTTATAACAATAATGTATTAAAAATTCTAAATGAACATATAAACAAACAAAAAATACAAAATCCATGTTTTTAAGGCCACTAGAATTGTTTTAATGTCTGGTTTGTGCTCAAATTAATCTTACATTTAGAAAAATGCAAATGTAAAAATCTATATTTTTGGTCCTAAAATGCATCTTAATTTCAGACAAAAAAAGATGCAAAATTATTAATAATTCATTTTTTCTGCATGAAAACATTCATACTGATGTGCTTATGCACAAATAAGTGTGTGTGCACAGTTAAACCCAATGGTGAAGATCCCACAGTGCAAAATCAAAACTGGAGATTGTACCAAAAACACCTCTAGAAAAGCAGTGGACACATGACCTGACAGCAGCCAAAGGGAACTGCCATTCAATTTTAGGGTGGCAACTGGCAAGACACCGGCGTTTCACAGCGAGGAGTTTCCACTCAGCCTGAACAGTCCCACTTTCAGCATTGCCTTAGAGTTTGAATGCGGCCAGGACTTTTCAGTCCTCCGGAGCTTGATTTGATATATCGTGGTTTGATGCTTGTTGTCAGTAGCTGTGAGTTACAGCAGGCGTGCCGCATGGATTAAAAAGCCTCTCCAGATTGCATTGGCCTTGCCCATTCCCGCTCTAGCAGAGACTTCAAGGTTCTGTGTTAACATTCTGAATCAGTCCCTGCATTCCCCTAAATTAATTCTCCTTTAAGCATATTTTGTTTCTCCCTTATTCCCTCGCAACATTAATAGGAGACAGATGTCCATAATGGAGTCCAAGTTTTTGTTTTTTTTGTCCATGCAATACATTAAAGACATTTTTTGCCTTTTTTTTCTCCAAAATCCCAGGTGAAAATAAAACCAAGTACTACTGAAATGCTTTATCCATGTGGATGATAGACGTGATGGACTGGCAAACGCAATTCTGTTTCTCTTAAATGCACAGGAGAAAAACATGATTGATTGTTTCAAACAACTTTCAAACCGATTTCTTACAGAATAATGTTATGCCATCTGTTGGGAAAACAGACATGGATATTTATTTAATCTGTAACCCTCTTAATTATGCAACAATATGGTGTTTCTTTAAACTACTTGAAACTAGGGCTGGGAATTCCGAATCGGTTCTGTTTTAAATACTTAAACAGTAAATAAATGTTCAGCATGAAATCAAAATTGGCCATGTTTATCTTGTAAATGCACATTTGCGGTCTTATTGACAGTGATCTGAATGTACAATAAAAAAGTCTTTGTTTTTTTAATGACTAAATTTTTTAAATGAATTTTAAAAAATACAATTCTGAGTGTATGTCCTACAATTCAGATTTTTTTTCCCATATAATTTATCTCACAACACAAGATGTAAACTCAGAATTTTGAGAATGAAAGTCAGAATTCTGAGTTTGCATCTTGCAATTCAGATTTTTTTCTGTCAGAATTGCAAGGACAAAGTCCAAATTGTGAGATAAAAGTCGCAATTACATTTTTAGCAAAAAACTAAATTGCGAGATGTAAACTCATAATTCAGAGAAAAACCGTCAGAATTGTAAGAAAGTCTGGCTTTTTCTTTTTTGTCAGAATTGCAACATAAAAAAGTCCAAATTGTGAGATGTAAAAAACAAAAGTTGCGACCACTTGCGAGGATAAAAGTTTGAATTGTGAGATAAAAATTCGCAATTACAATTTTTCGTTTTTTTTCTGTGGCAGAAACAGGTTTCCATTGATTCCTGAATGAACGACTCTTATGAGTCAGTTCTGTCAATGAATCATTAAAAAAGATTCACAAATCGGTCTCAAATGTGGTGTTTGTATAGCATATTAGTTTTACTGTTTTTGCCATAACTACACTGTAAAAAAGATTTTTGGTGTATGTTTTACAAGAAAAAACAATTACAGTCATTCTGCCTTAAAATATTATATTTAATTGAATGCGTCACTTGCCGTTTCTTTGTCTTTTTTTTGTTGTTGTTGTGAAATTCGCTTGCAATTTCTGAGTGAACATTGTTTCAAAGTACATCACACCAAATTGTTTTGTGTGTATATACAGCAGAAATAGTAAGAATAATATGCTAGTATGCTATTTAGACTGAAATCGAATCAGTCTACAACTCACTGAATGGATACTGAATCTGATTCACTCACTGAACCACAAGTGATTCTCCAGACATAAATCAAAACATTAAACTTCCATAAAACTACTAAAAGAATCCTTAACACACTGGAGATGTTAAATCGAGTCAGAAACAGATTCATTCAATTCCCGTCCCATTTGCAATTCATACATGCAATCGCTGCATCTCCTAAACTTTACATTACATGAGAAGATATAATAGAATGGTGCGCTTCTTATCTCAGATGCTGATTCTTCAACCGATCACGTACACTACATCCTTTCCAAGACTGAGATCCTTGGTTCCTTTTTACGATAGTGCATCTCTGTTATTAGTCATGAGCTCGCATCAGGGAAGCTAATCTGAAATGAAAAGCCACTCATGCTCTGATCTATCCAATAAGACTCCCTGCCATCAAAGTGCTCTTTGAAGTTCATGTTCTCCAGACAGATTGGTTCAGGTGTCAGGTCAGAGTTCCTGTAGCCAAAGGTAACGGCAGGCATTTGAAGCCATATTCCAATACCTTTATGTTCTTACCCGTCCCACCATGTTTATTACAAGGGGGAAAGAAGAACAAGCTTTTGTTCTCGAACAAGATGTTTCTTCATTTGCACAAGATTTTAAGAGACTTTGTTGTCGGATCAAGTAGGAAAACATTAGTTTGGATTAGATGGCGTTTCAAATCACAAATTCAACTTAATGCTATTTTTGTCTTATGAAATGTCAGAATAATATAAATAGATGGTAGGTTTCTGAACTTTAGCTTGTTTTACAGACCGATTAGCATTTTAGGTTAGTGATATTACTTAACATTTCACATTGTGTTATGTACACGTCTTTTTATTCCTAGCAGATGTGAAAAAAAATGTTAAATCGAGTCAGAAACAGATTCATTCAATTCCCGTCCCATTTGTAATTCATACATGCAATCGCTGCATCTCCTAAACTTTACATTACATGAGAAGATATAATAGAATGGTGCGCTTCTTATCTCAGATGCTGATTCTTCAACCGATCACGTACGCTACATCCTTTCCAAGACTGAGATCCTTGGTTCCTTTTTACGATAGTGCATCTCTGTTATTAGTCATGAGTTCGCATCAGGGAAGCTAATCTGAAATGAAAAGCCACTCATGCTCTGATCTATCCAATAAGACTCCCCTGCCATCAAAGTGCTCTTTGAAGTTCATGTTCTCCAGACAGATTGGTTCAGGTGTCAGGTCAGAGTTCCTGTAGCCAAAGGTAACGGCAGGCATTTGAAGCCTTATTCCAATACCTTTATGTTCTTACCCGTCCCACCATGTTTATTACAAGGGGGAAAGAAGAACAAGCTTTTGTTCTCAAACAAGATGTTTCTTCATTTGCACAAGATTTTAAGAGACTTTGTTGTCAGATCAAGTAGGAAAACATTAGTTTGGATTAGATGGCGTTTCAAATCACAAATTCAACTTAATGCTATTTTTGTCTCATGAAATGTCAGAATAATATAAATAGATGGTAGGTTTCTGAACTTTAGCTTGTTTTACAGACCGATTAGCATTTTAGGTTAGTGATATTACTTAACATTTCACATTGTGTTATGTACACGTCTTTTTATTCCTAGCAGATGTGAAAAAAATGGTTTTCTGTTACATATTGAACATTAAAATGTTCATACATACATATACTGTAATACATAAAATACATATACATAAAAACATAGATATAAACATATACATATATAAACAAATATATAGAATTTTGATGTAATTATTAATAAATACATATAATTTGTAAATAAATAGTAAAAAAAAATTACAAAATATAAAAATGTGATTATAAAATAACAATTGTTTTGTTATAAATTTAATTTATAAATAAACTGATAACGAAAATTTTGAATTTGAAGAATTCTATTTATAAATATACAGAATTTATTGATCATGCAAAACATACCAAAATACATCATAAAATGACATTATTATTATTATTTATTGTATAAATAAATCCACGAATAAATAAATAAATAAAAGTGTATAGACGGTTAGTGAATCAATAATTTAAAAACCCAATAAATTATTGTAACTATTAATGAAATATCTAAAAAATATATATTAATGTAATTATAAATAAATACATATCATTTATAAATAAATAGTATAACAAATAAAAATACTAAAATATAATTATAAAATACTAATAGTTTTGTTCCAAATTGAATTGATAAAGAAAAATATAAATTTGAAGAATTTTGTTGATAAATATATATAATTTACTAATAATGCAAAAACAATATAACACACACACACACTGTATATATACAGTGGGTACGGAAAGTATTCAGACCCCCTTACATTTTTCACTCTTTGTTAAATTGCAGCCATTTGCTAAAATCATTTAAGTTAATTTTTTTTCCTCATTAATGTACACACAGCACCCCATATTGACAGAAAAACACAGAATTGTTGACATTTTTGCAGATTTATTAAAAAAGAAAAACTGAAATATCACATGGTCCTAAGTATTCAGACCCTTTGCTCAGTATTTAGTAGAAGCACCCTTTTGATCGAATACAGCCATGAGTCTTTTTGGGAAAGAGGCAACAAGTTTTTCACACCTGGATTTGGGAATCCTCTGCCATTCCTCCTTGCAGAGCCTCTCCAGTTCTGTCAGGTTGGATAGTAAACGTTGGTGGACAGCCATTTTTAGGTCTCTCCAGAGATGCTCAATTGGGTTTAAGTCAGGGCTCTGGCTGGGCCATTCAAGAACAGTCACAGAGTTGTTGTGAAGCCACTCCTTCGTTATTTTAGCGGTGTGCTTAGGGTCATTGTCTTGTTGGAAGATAAACCTTCGGCCCAGTCTGAGGTCCTGAGCACTCTGGAGAAAGTTTTCGTCCAGGATAACCCTGTACTTGGCCGCATTCATCTTTCCCTCGATTGCAACCAGTCGTCCTGTCCCTGCAGCTGAAAAACACCCCCACAGCATGATGCTGCCACCACCATGCTTCACTGTTGGGACTGTATTGGACAGGTGATGAGCAGTGCCTGGTTTTCTCCACACATACCGCTTAGAATTAAGGCCAAAAAGTTCTATCTGGGTCTCATCAGACCAGAGAATCTTATTCAGGTGTTTTTTAGCAAACTCCATGCAGGCTTTCATGTGTCTTGCACTGAGGAGAGGCTTCCGTCGGGCCACTCTGCCATAAAGCCCCGACTGGTGGAGGGCTGCAGTGATGGTTGACTTTCTACAACTTTCTCCCATCTCCCGACTGCATCTCTGGAGCTCAGCCACAGTGATCTTTGGGTTCTTCTTTACCTCTCTCACCAAGGCTCTTCGCCCCCGATAGCTCAGTTTGGCCGGACAGCCAGCTCTAGGAAGGGTTCTGGTCATCCCAAACGTCTTCCATTTAAGGAATGGAGGCCACTGTGCTCTTGGGAACCTTAAGTGCAGCAGAATTTTTTTTGTAACCTTGGCCAGATCTGTGCCTTGCCACAATTCTGTCTCTGAGCTCTTCAGGCAGTTCCTTTGACCTCATGATTCTCATTTGCTCTGACATGCACTGTGAGCTGTAAGGTCTTATATAGACAGGTGTGTGGCTTTCCAAATCAAGTCCAATCAGTATAATCAAACACAGCTAGACTCAAATGAAGGTGTAGAACCATCTCAAGGATGATCAGAAGAAATAGACAGCACCTGAGTTAAATATATGAGCATCACAGCAAAGGGTCTGAATACTTAGGACCACGTGATATTTCAGTTTTTCTTTTTTAATAAATCTGCAAAAATGTCAACAATTCTGTGTTTTTCTGTCAATATGGGGTGCTGTGTGTACATTAATGAGGAAAAAAAAATAACTTAAATGATTTTAGCAAATGGCTGCAATATAACAAAGAGTGAACAATTTAAGGGGGTCTGAATACTTTCCGTACCCACTGTATATATATATACAGTGTGTGTGTGTTTGTATAGATAGATAGATTGATAGATAGATAGGTAAATTGTTGCTAAAAATAAAACGTATTCCTTTTAATGCCATACTACAATAAAACAGAATCACATAACTATAGACAAAAAAGTAAGTACAAGTATAATAAAAAGTTTAATATAATATAATAAAAATAGAATAATTAAAATACATATGTTGATAAAAAATAAAATACCTTTTTATTTATTTGATTCCACTGAAAACACTTTTAAAACAAGTAATAAATCTGAATTACTGGCCCAACCATGTCAACCATAAAAATCCTAACTGTTGAGGCCCAGTAATTGTGACAAACTCTCTTCACAGCACGCCAGTATTAGAAAATCCACTGGTATATAACGCGAGAGCACAGTTATCGATGCTAATGTGCTGGACGTTTTGTTCACGCTCCACAGCAAAGGTTACAGATCTTCAAACTGCGAGGCTTTTACAACCAACTAGTGAGCACTTCTTTCTCCATTACCTGCACTCTCATTTGCCTTGCCTGGCGAGGTAATCAGCAGCCCATGCCGGACAACATGACACACACACACACAGCTCTCGGTTCTAGCGAGCAGCCGTCATTTAAAGGCTTTTTGCTGTGCCCTCTGAAGCAGCATGGGCTCTCTTTAATGGTGCATTGCTCCTGGAGTCCCCACCGTGCCCATGTGTATCTGCCAAGGTCTGGTGTCTGTCTGCTGCTGGGGTATTTTTGGAGGTGTGGTGAGCATCATAAATAATGTACCTGTAAATGATACGCGTCTGGTCTCGCTGACAAATGGAGCAAAAAGGAGGAGGGGGGCAATTTGAGAGGGTAAGCCCCATTAAGACATTTTCGCCCTTTAGTAGGAAGAAGAATTGCGCCGACTTGCACCCAGAATTTCGCAATTGACTATTTGCAAAGAGCTTGACTGACAGGCGATCTGACCAATCATAACGACGAATTCGCCATCTTGACTGACAAACAAATTAGACAGGAGAATAGATTAACTTCAGTGGACTTAAAAAATGGTGTGTATTGATGTCTTTCCACGGTTAAAATAAAATACGTTCTGATGTTCATTCATGTTTATTTCATGTTTTAAATATGAAAATGCGATCGGTTCACGTGTCGCCGTTTGAATTGAGGCAATACAGCGATCTGTCACGACATTAAAGAGCCACAAAACGGTATTTATTGTTTGAATTTCTTTAAAAAAAAAGACAAAATTTGAAAGCTGAGACCTTGCTTCATACTAGAAGTAACCTGCTCTGTCTTGTCTGTCGGCGTGCTGTCAGTTTTCTCTTTGCTCCGCGATGTATTTTTTACTGCGTGAGAAGATTTGTAATGTGAGAGCGGCATGGCTTGTTGGACATAGCAACAGTAACTAAGGAGGGCGGGTTTTTCAAGTTTAAGTTCACCGAAGTTAATCTACTCTCCTGTCTGATTTGTGGTTAAAACTAGACGGGATACAGCTGCGGCTACTGGGCATGCGCACATCAATATAGCATAATTTTTGTTACACTGTACAACAATAATTACTGTTTTTGCATTATTGTTTAGGGTTGGGGTAGGTGTAGACATTAATAAAACACAATCTAACCCCCTTTTTCTGAACACAGAATTCTCTCCCGACTAGAACGGTGCTTTACATTTCTGGTCTCTGGCATTTCTAGTCACATTTACATATTTTCCAAGCCGACAATATACCGTGAAACCTATGAAATGGTTTAAAAAGCACATGGTGACCGTTTTTGTGCAGTAAAGGACCTAACATAGTTTAATGAGTGGGAAGATGACATGAAGCGATGAAAGGTTAGCTGCATTGAAAACAGATGAGCACATGTATATATACAGCTTCCGATCGGGGCGAAGTTCACGGGATTTTGTCCACAGAATGATAAGAGCACATGTTTTCACATATTATTTTATTATTTCACACTCAGTATTTTAACTTAAAGTCCGAATGAAATTTAAGTTTTTTGGGTATTAGTATCAATATGTTAGTCTTAAGGTTATCCCTTTAAGCACTGCAAGCCATGCATACAGCCACGGACATGACAGATTTTCTGGTACGCAACTACTTTAAAGGAATTTCTTAGGTTCAATTCAGTCCATGTTTTCTACCCCGTTTTAACATGGATTTCTATGGAGCTGTCAGACAAGATGGTGGATAGCAATGGCGGGACATAATATCTGCGTTCTGATTGGTCAGATCGCCTGTCAATCAAGCTCCCTGCGAACGGTCAATTGCAGCATAAAACTGCACAGAAGAGCGGCGAGCGTCTATTCCCTAGTGCTCATTTTGAAGATGCTGATGAATCACATTACATACAGCAGTGGGACCGTTGCCAATTCCAGAAATGATGGGGGATGAATTGTTACTAACGAATGACATATTTATTTATATACACTGTACAGATGCACATGAGGAGGAAAAAATGCTCATCTTTTCATCCAGCAGTGTTCTCCAGATATCCATTAGTCTCATTTTCACACAGTTTTTAAGTATCTCTCTTAAGAAGCAGACAGCATATGCTGTCATTTGACTTTGTCTGAACTGTCGCATATTTCTTTTCTATCAGCCTAACTTCCTTTAGAGTGTTTCAGAGGCTTTTTTTGTAGCTAAAGAAAAAATGGTAGAGTGTTAAATTATAGAATAAAAGAAATATGGGGAAAAAATGAAAATCTTTCATACTGATAGATTGGGCGGCCCCACAGACTATGCTTGAAATCTCAGAAACAAGGTCGTTTGCTAGTTCAAAACGATTGGGCTCTTTCAAAAAACCTTGAGAATGTAAATATTATACATACTTGATGTTTCTAGTATGCGACGCTTGTGTGGTTAGTTCGTAGTTAGTGTTTATACCCAGTGCTTGAAGTGGAAAAAAAGAAGTGTCGGTACCCCCCCCCATCCCCCCTCCCAATGTATGTATGTAATGAAGAAAGAAAGAAAGAAATTTGTTTAGAGCATTTTTAATATAAATAATCATCAGTTAAGCTGCAATACCAAACAGGACCACAGGGAGATGCCAAAAGACCACTAAACCTGCTGCCTTAAACTGACTGTACATGCTACTATACAGATCCATTCAGAATAACTAAACTACTGACCAGCGCATAATCTAAAACACCTTCAGCCGGCATTCATTATAAAACACTCATACTTTAAAGCCAAATACACACTGAAAATAATAATTTACCGCCATCTGGACG
>NW_015505403.1:670098-719007 GCF_001515645.1 Sinocyclocheilus grahami
AATCCTTTATGCCCAAATACAAACTGAAAATAATAATTTACTGCCATCTGGACGCGAGTCACTATTCTCTCTGCCATCTCTGATGAAATCGTCCGTGCATTCTCTGCATTAGCGCTGTTTTGAACTTATTCCCAGAGCCTATCCTCCTTATACGCAAAATACGCAAGCTGCGTAGGGCCCCCAAAACACCAGGGGGCCCCCTTGCTCTCAAAGATGATTTATTTTAGTTTCATTTTTGAATTTGGCCAGCAGTTATAAAAACATTAATGATCATTTATTTTAAAGCGGTGCGCTATCGCCCTTTCAACGTAAAAATCTGTCAAATCATGTAATGTGAATGTCGTACAGTCTTGCTCAAGACTAAAAAATCAAGTTGAAAGCGTATGAGCCACGGAAGAGACACTGTTTCTCAAGCGCTTTCCACAAGCACGATTCGAGACGGATTGAAACAGACAAATGCGTTTCATTGATTCATTCATAAACACTCATACCCCATTCCACCGCCGAGATCACCCAGACACTGACGCTTTGACTCAGTACCGGCAACATGTCAGAAGTACCGGTATGCACGAAAAAGTGCCAGTATGCTAAAGACTAAAATATTGAAGTGCCAGTACTGCGTACCGGTGCATACCGGCCAGAGTATGTGAGCGGAGCGGAGTGGGAGCGGAGCAAGGAGTAGAGCGGAGTGATTTTGTCTGGAGCTAAGAGCAGATATTTTGAAAGTCGGAGTGTTGAGGTTTTCACTCGCTTCGAGAACGCTCCGCAACTGCTCCGTCTCGAGCACAAATTATGCCAACTCACGCATTAAACATAATTAGTTAGCTTGACAGATATGTGGATCACATATGAAGGTTAAAATGGTGATGGACGAGTGTGGGAGGTTAAAGCATGTTGTAAGTTGTACAGTTTGTTAATCTCCGCCCTAAACTAATGTGCTACAACATTGCTGCACACGGAAAGAACACACAAGCTCGCACATAACGTACCGATCGCGCGCATACATTCAGGAATGAAGAAAATTTGGTCAACGCTGTCCTGTGATTTATCATCTTAAAAATGGAAAAGTTACAGCATATTCTTTCTGTTTCTGAAGTAACTACCCTTAGCTTCACCATAGTAGAGAGAGGTTGCACAGACAAGTAAGCTAAGCGAGTTATAAGTCATTTATTATGGACTTGAGCTAATTGTAGTGTTCCAATAAACCATGTTAAAACTATTATTCTAGTATTATGCATTTATTTTTCGTTTAATATAATTTCTGAACAGAACTTTTATTTTTCAAGCATAGTGAAATAATTTAGCCACGGAGCGGTGTTTCTGATCAGTGGAGCGAGGAGTGGAGCGGAAGTGCCAGTATGCTAAAGACTAAAATATTGAAGTGCCAGTACTGCGTACCGGTGCATACCGGCCAGAGTATGTGAGCGGAGTGGAGTGGGAGCGGAGCAAGGAGTAGAGCGGAGTGATTTTGTCTGGAGCTAAGAGCGGATTTTTTGAAAGTCGGAGTGTTGAGGTTTTCACTCGCTTCGAGAACGCTCCGCAACCGCTCCGTCTCGAGCACAAATTATGCCAACTCACGCATTAAACATAATTAGTTAGCTTGACAGATATGTGGATCACATATGAAGGTTAAAATGGTGATGGACGAGTGTGGGAGGTTAAAGCATGTTGTAAGTTGTACAGTTTGTTAATCTCCGCCCTAAACTAATGTGCTACAACATTGCTGCACACGGAAAGAACACACAAGCTCGCACATAACGTACCGATCGCGCGCATACATTCAGGAATGAAGAAAATTTGGTCAACGCTGTCCTGTGATTTATCATCTTAAAAATGGAAAAGTTACAGCATATTCTTTCTGTTTCTGAAGTAACTACCCTTAGCTTCACCATAGTAGAGAGAGGTTGCACAGACAAGTAAGCTAAGCGAGTTATAAGTCATTTATTATGGACTTGAGCTAATTGTAGTGTTCCAATAAACCATGTTAAAACTATTATTCTAGTATTATGCATTTATTTTTCGTTTAATATCATTTCTGAACAGAACTTTTATTTTTCAAGCATAGTGAAATAATTTAGCCACGGAGCGGTGTTTCTGATCAGTGGAGCGAGGAGTGGAGCGGGAGTGGGAAATGGTGAACCCGGAGCGGAGTGATTATTGAATGCTTGGAGCACGGAGGGGAAATTGTTGCCGCTCCACTCTGCTCACATACTCTGATACCGGCCCACTTCAAGCACCGTTTATACCATGATGAACTTGTGCATTCAGATCATAGTGTGCAGGGCTGAAAAAAATCTCTCTGTGTTTAATGTTGTTTTTGATGGTATTTGATATGTATTGCGATATTTATTCAAAAGAACTGTCATTTTAGCCAGATATTCAACTGTAGCAAATTAGATAAAAAATGTACTGTAATAAATAGAGTAAAAATATTGTAATAAATATGTAATAATATATAAATAATCATATTAATAAAAACAACAATAATCAATAATATATTATATATAAATCAACACATACGTAGTTATGTTATCTATGATGCCATTTATACTCCTGAACTTTAATTCAGAGATTATTAAATTAATCTTTCATATAAGTCATGAAATGGAGAGATCACAAAAATGTATCTAATAAAAAGTTTAGGAAACCTAATGGCCAGCATAATAATTGTGAAAATATTGTGTATAATTATTCAATATATTGCCTAGTTTGTATACAGTGTGACATCATCTCAAGGTGTGAAAAAATCATGTACAAACAGTACAAAGGCAAATACAGAAAAAAACGCGGATTTATAAAAGCAACACGCCGACTAAATCTGAATTCTGACTCGTATTATGTCTAAGGATGCTTGTGCTGTAATCCATCCTTGGATTTTACATGTAATATTCATCAGGCTGAGTTTGCTCACTTGCCACAGAAAAACCTTGAGGTATTTTCAGGCCTGCCAAAAAGTGTGTCTGTGTGTGTGATGTAAGACTCGCAGGCAGTGTGTTAGGATGAGCTGGGTCTCAAAGCAGTTCTGGATGTAGTCTGTCGTAATCTCCTCCCATCTGCTAAAGGAGCTGCTCTCCCTGCACAGCGCCCGGCTCTGGCCCGCCCCATCTGGGCTTTCGGACACTCCAACGCACTACCCTGACCTGTGTGAACTTGTGTTGGCATTACTGTGTCTGTTATATTGTTATACAAAGAACTTTCTCAATTTTGTGAGTGTGTCTAGGTCAGGTTTTAACTACATTGTGGGGATCAAATGCAACCACAAGGATCGTAAAATTTACACAGGAGCAAAGCCAATTCTACCCATAAGAGAAATGGTTTAATAAACATTATAAATATACCTTAATGAAAATAAAAATGCAGAAAGGTTTATGTGAGGGTTATGTATATGGTTAGAGCATAGAAAATATTAGATGTTACCCAAAAGTGACATTACCTCCCTCTGGGGACATCCTAGCTTGGAAAAACACTGATAAATAATAGAGCTGTAAATCATTTAAAATTGTATTGTTTTTATTAAAATTGTCTTAATTATATGATTAGGTCTGTCCAATAGATTAATCGTGAATAATAGCATCCAAAATAAAAGTTTGTGTTTACATAATATACTGTATATGTGTGTACTGTGTATATCTAAATACACACATACAAAATATATATTTATATTATATATAATACAAATCATATACACAGACACACACAAATATCATGTAAACATTTTTTTTGTTTACAAATTCAACACAAACTTTTATTTTGGATGCGATTAATCACGATTATTCGAGTTGACAGCTTTAGAATAATTATATAAATATAACTGAATATAACTGATAAATAATAATATTGCAAATCACACGCACGCACGCACATATATATATATATATATATATATATATATATATATATATATATATACAATATACTTATTGTAGTAGTAATAATAATCATTATAATAATAAAATTATATCAATAATAATATATCTATTATCATTTTGGAGTAATAATGCAATCAAATCTTTCCATCATGATTCACAGTTATGAATCAATTTACTGAATCAGACATTTTAAATTGATCCACAGGAATTAATAGAATCTACCTGAAATTAATTACATGATCAATGTATAACTAATACAAATAAAATAATGATAAATAATAATACAATTATAATTAACAAATAAAATGTATTGATTTTAATGTTTGCAATTTATCACTTGTAAATGTATTAATTAGATAAATAATAATATAAATACTTAATAAATCATATATATGCAATTATCTGCCAATATTTGCCGTAAAAAGACCCCCAAATTAATTATTTCGTTCTGGCAACATTAAAATATTGACCAGATGTTACAAAAAGTGGTTTTAGATGTTAATATATTGTTTATTTCAAAAGAGCAAGATTTTTGTCACATTATTTTCTTCTAAATTAAGCGCCAAAAATTAACACAATTTGAAAATACATAGCCCTATTATTATATTTTTAATAAAAAAGCAAAAGTTTCTGTCAGTATCTATCATTAGCTTTATGTAAAAACTAAATTGAATGTCCACATAGAAGCCAAGTAAACATACATGTGAAGTGAATCCACAAATCTATCTTGTCCTTCATGTGTAAGAAGGTGAGACTGACAGTTTTTTGTGGCATGTTCACACATGTAAGATGAAATATGTCTTCATGTGTCCTGAATATGACGGAGGTATTGTGTGTGTGCGGCACTGGAGAACATGATAGCTTTAATGAGATGGCTGCATATGAAGGACTGTCATTAGTGCTGAGAGAGGCAGCAGCCTGGTGATTGCAGTGATTTGGCTTCGCTCTTTTTGACCTGTCCGACCAATCAGAACACCTCAAGAGCTCGCTTCAAAGCCCATGCAATCAGCCACCACATTGGCCCACTTAGTATACATGTAAGTACAATGTTCTCCAGTAATCATATGCAACAGATGCAGTAAAATGTGGCTGAAATAACACTAAATCAATGTAATAAAAATAAGTCAGCATTTCTGTTTAGTTGTATGTTTATGCTGCACTTTTCCACACAATAAAAGTCAATGGAGTCTGATACTGTCAAACACCAAAACTAAGGGGGAAAATAACTCAAACAGTAGAGCATGGTGCTATAGCAATACTAAGGCCATGGGCTTGATTCCCATTTCCTTGAACTTGATCAAATGTATAACTTGAATACAAAGTAAAGGACTGTTCATACCAAAGACGATAACTATAACAATAAAGACTATTAAGTGTTAATAATTGTTCTTATTCTATTAAAATAGGGATATCCACACCACAACAATAACAGAGCAGAGGAATGGTTTCATTGGAATTACTTTCCAGAATCCTCTTTTTTTTCCCTCCAACTGATGAAAAATAAAACATTGCCAATCAGAATCCACCTGATTTTAAAATGTGTGACTTCAAATTTGGCATAACGCAATCATTAATGACACATTCGTCAACCAATCATTTACGCCAAACTTGGCACGACTATTTATGGAGAAGTGCAGCTTAAAAATTCTTCTAAATATTTCCTTTTGCGTTCCACAGGGGGAAATGGGTTTGAGCACATGATGGTGAGTAATCATGACAAAATCATCTGACTCCCCCCCCAGGGATGTGTGAACTATGGAAGCCCATTTCTGCCACTGAATAAAAATAAAGGTCATTGTGATCTTACAATTCTGACTTTTTTTTCAGAATTGCATGATATTTAACTCGCAATTGCGAGCAAGAAAAGTCAGTATTGCGTGATTTTCTCTCAAGTGCAAGAAAAAAACTCAATTCTGAGGCCATTGCAAGTTATTAAGTCAGAATTGTGAGATATAAAACTTGCAATTCTAAGAATATATCAGTCTTCCCCCCACCCCTCAGAATTGAACTTTAAAACTCACAATTGCGAGTTTACATCAAGCAATACTGACTGTATAACTTGCAACTGAGTTTATATCATGCAATTCTGAAAAAAAAGTCAGAATTGTGAGAGAAAAACTCGCAATTACATTTTATTTTAAATTATTATTCAGTTGTGGAAACGGGCTTCCATAGTAAACTGTTGGGGTTTGAGCACATGATGGTGAGTAATCATGACAAAATCATCTGACTCCCCCCCCAGGGATGTGTGAACTATGGAAGCCCATTTCTGCCACTGAATAAAAATAAAGGTCATTGTGATCTTACAATTCTGACTTTTTTTTCAGAATTGCATGATATTTAACTCGCAATTGCGAGCAAGAAAAGTCAGTATTGCGTGATTTTCTCTCAAGTGCAAGAAAAAAACTCAGAATTGCGAGATTTAAAAAGTCTTAGAATTGAGAGTTTGTATCTCGCAATTCTGACTTTATAACAGGCCATTGCAAGTTATTAAGTCAGAATTGTGAGATATAAAACTTGCAATTCTAAGAATATATCAGTCTTCCCCCCACCCCTCAGAATTGAACTTTAAAACTTGCGAGTTTACATCAAGCAATACTGACTGTATAACTTGCAACTGAGTTTATATCATGCAATTCTGAAAAAAAAGTCAGAATTGTGAGAGAAAAACTCGCAATTACATTTTATTTTAAATTATTATTCAGTTGTGGAAACGGGCTTCCATAGTAAACTGTTGTTTTAAACAACCTGGAAGCAACACCAGTGATTCTATGTAGGGTTAATGGTAGGTGTGATACGAGTCTTAGAAAGAGAAAACACAAATAGCAACATCTAAGCTATTCAATCTGACTTGTATTTTCCAAACTATTTAGTCTGCGATAGAGGAAAACAAGTTTCATCAACTTATCTTCAGTCTTCCCACCTGATAAAAGCAGATAAACCATTATGAGAATGGTAGGCTGAAACCCTGTCACCTTTGTCCATGCCTTTCGCTAAGGAAAAAGCAAGAAGAGTTTGTTTCTCAAGGTGATTGTAGCAGTGATAAGAGAGCAGTTCTTATTAGGGGTGACAGCAAAGGGGCTGTGGCGTTAGTACTGACTGTATAACCTTGTGCCTGCTCGCCCTTCTGCGCCAGGCTCCTCTGCCTTGCCTCGGCGGGGACACAATCTGCTAGCTGGAATTACCTCGCAGCTGCAGGAAAACTAAACATGATTTCTGACCTTTACTTCTTGTGTTCAACAGTAACCTTTGGTGGTCCGCTTGCACAGACGGGCTGAAATGAATTCCCGACCGCTGCGCATGCGATTACGTGCATGTTGAGGCTGAGAATGATGAGAAAATCAGCAGTTGAAAGATGTTCCTTCAGTTGCTGTCCTCTGTCTGGGAACCTGCTAGCTTGAAATGTTAATTGAAGTCAAATTGCTTCGACAGAGTTTGGAAACCTTAAGATACAAGGTACCTAGTCTCAGCCTCAGACGTCACGCCCACGTGTGTGTCGCGTTCTTTAACGTTCCACCTGGAAACAAAGATGCCGTGATGCCAAACCCCCCCACGAAAGAAGAAAGCCGTCGTGTTTACAACTGTGACAGCGAGCGCTTATCAGGATCAACTAAACACTGGATTTTCAACTGACTGTATAACCTTGTGCCTGCTCGCCCTTCTGCGCCAGGCTCCTCTGCCTTGCCTCGGCGGGGACACAATCTGCTAGCTGGAATTACCTCGCAGCTGCAGGAAAACTAAACATGATTTCTGACCTTTACTTCTTGTGTTCAACAGTAACCTTTGGTGGTCCGCTTGCACAGACGGGCTGAAATGAATTCCCGACCGCTGCGCATGCGATTACGTGCATGTTGAGGCTGAGAAT
Source organism: Sinocyclocheilus grahami (assembly GCF_001515645.1). Lineage (NCBI taxonomy): Eukaryota > Metazoa > Chordata > Actinopteri > Cypriniformes > Cyprinidae > Sinocyclocheilus > Sinocyclocheilus grahami. The sequence continues at coordinate 677,833 of NW_015505403.1, forward strand.
GACGAGAAAATCAGCAGTTGAAAGATGTTCCTTCAGTTGCTGTCCTCTGTCTGGGAACCTGCTAGCTTGAAATGTTAATTGAAGTCAAATTGCTTCGACAGAGTTTGGAAACCTTAAGATACAAGGTACCTAGTCTCGCGTTCTTTAACGTTCCACCTGGAAACAAAGATGCCGTGATGCCAAACCCCCCCACGAAAGAAGAAAGCCGTCGTGTTTACAACTGTGACAGCGAGCGCTTATCAGGATCACTGGATTTTCAAAAGTATGTGTAATATTTAAATTTTGTGGCATAGAATCTTTAAAATACGTCCGAGAGTTTTACACACCGGTCTGTTAGTGTGGCGACATTACCACGCCCTGAAACGTGATGCTGGATGAAACGAACTGTGATTGGTTGTTTGACATGTCGGTCAAACGGCCTCATGGGCGGGCCTTGGCCAATGAAAGCCCATGGATTCCAGAATGACGGCTGAAGGTCTGGCTACGCGAGACTACAAGGTACCTTATTTCTCCCCCCACACACACACACACAAATGTAGCTGCTAAAGCTAACGCAAACTTAACACTTGGTTTGAAATGATATATTCACAGAGCAGATGCCATGATATGTCTTGAGCTACTTTATTTCTGCTACGCCAAATGTAGCTGGTAATGCTACTGCAAATGTTGATACTGTTAGAAATGATATTTCAAGCAAAGCTTTATTCTTAGTCCAAGTGTATAGATGACTCACAGAATACTCAAAGCTAGGTGGATGGGTTTTTAAATATTCAACTTAGCCTATGCTTATGTGTGAAGAGGATTAGCATATATTTTTCAGACATTTGGACCAGCCAAGTGTAATTGAAAGGAGTAATCTGGACCCTTTTTCACCCTTTCTGAGGAAAAGCTACAATTACTTCTGCCGTACTCGTTCTTTTCTGCTTATTACAAGCTTATTCCACCAATAGCTTCTTTTAGCATGCAAGCTAGAATGCATGTGCATGTTGAAAGAGGGTTCCTTCCGATGAACTCATTATTCCGCAGCACTCACCCCACTCACTGACACACTCCACATCTACCCCTGACTGTCACATCTGAGCAAATTCATGCAATCGTGCCCACAATCCTTTAGACTGGAGATAATGCAGGCATGGTGAAGTGCGGCTAAATCTTAACCACAAGTGGAACCTAGCAGTTAGTCAAGGCGCTGAGGGGAAAATTGACCCGTTCCATTTTAGTTGAGAGGTTGAGCATGTGCATGTTTTTCAATATGTGTTGAAGCACAAGATTGTGGCAGAATTTTCATTTGACTCAAATTTGAACTTAATTCCAAATGTAAGGCTGGGTTCCATTTGTCCATGAAACATGCACAGAAAATTCAGCAAGTAAATGTTCTTTTAGTTATTAATTCAAATAAGCTACATTATCTCATTTTACACGTGAATTTCAACACCAAAAGGGGAACAGGAGGATCACCAATGCATTTCAAACAACTGCTTCCATGGACTAAGTTTTGGAAAATCCATATACTGTACTGGCTGGCCTATGTGGAGTAATTCTATGTTATTTCTAGTCTAGGAGGGAAAATTAAGACATGTAACCTGTCATTGAGATGATTCCACTAAAAAAAGACTAGATGGTTGGTGTTGGGGGTATCTGCTCAAGGGGGTGGGACTTTGGGGGGGGGCAGAAGATCAAAGTGACTAAAGCTGATTTATCCTGTGTTAGAGCTCAAATGCCTCTGAGAGGCAGTGAACAGCCCTTCAAAAAGCAATAGCAGCCACCTTTATATCCAGCCTGTGCCTGTCATCAGGCTTGCCTGTGAAGCAAAATCAATCTGTTTCATATCGGAGATACCAGGGGAGAGGGAGAGAGTGTGTGTATGTGAGTGTACAATCTGTCCCCAAAGCTCTTTTTAATGACACATGCTGCATAACAGAGCAAGGATAGAAAAGGGTTCAATAAGGCAAACATGCTGTTATCTGGAGATGAGGACTAATATAAAAAGGCTCAGATGGTACAGAGGGAGATGTCAATCAAACATACTTTAATTTCTTTCATTTCAAATTCCCTTCCTTTTCTGCTCAGCGTGGACACACTTGCTTGGGCAGAAGTCCTCGCTAGCAAAACAGCCTTGGTAAAAGAACCACCCAAACAGCAAGTCAAATAATATTACACACAGTCAAAATCATGTGTTTGGCAATGTTTACAAGCACTTACGGCGTCCTCATAAATTCAGAAATGCACCTTTTATCAGGCAGCACACTGTTCATTTAATGATAACCCACATTATTAATTTAACTAGGCAGCATGTCAATCAGGAGACCCGTCCAGGAGATTCCTTCTAATCCATGACCGCATGCCGATTGAAATTATTAAAAAAAACATCTAGAAGAACAATTTAATCACATTAGCACCATAGACTTAATAACCACTGACTGAAATTCCTTGTGGATGAGGTTCCTTGAGGTTTAGAAGGTATCTTCCTTTGTTTTTCTTTGTACAGGTGTGGTGACCTTTCAACCACTTAATGAGATTACGAGCATAATTAGAACTGGAGCCACTGAGGGTCCCAACAGTCAACCCACCTGAACTCGAGAGAATAACTAGTGTCCATCTGGGTGCCACCTCGGAATTAGAGAAAGTAACGTAATTAAGTCCTAACGCATGGATCCTCAACTACCCTAGGGACTAGAGGACGTGCCCACGAAGAAAAGGCAGCATTAGCTCATATAGCTTGCAAGCACTGCCTAAAGCAATAGCAAGTCTGTCAAAGCAGGACACTCTAGGATTGGCAAAGAAATCCCCGGCAACCATTAAAGTCATAACGGTGTTGGATTGCTCCTAGGGTGCTACTCTGAGCTGTTCATTTAGGATGATGTGCAACTATTGGGCCTGACCTAAGCACATTCTCCATCTCCAACATGGTCACAGAGAGGAAGGCAATAAGGGACCTAAGGAAACCCAATGGGTGCCTAGGGACTGCTAAGGCTGGCCACTCACAGGGAAGTCCAAAGACAGCAAAGTGTCAGAGTCAATGCGAACACACACCTCTACAATGGCAAAATCAATGGGGTTTTATGAAGCATCAATCTCCTCTACAAAGGCCTGCTTATCTACTGCTGGGATGGACCACTGGATGTGGGACTTTGACATTCACCATTTTCCAAAAATTGCCAGGGAAGGTTTTTTTTATTTTGTTGACCCATGCCTGATGGTTTCTCTCATTCCCTTAAAGATTCTTATGTCTGCAAGGTGGTCAAATTGGGGGCATTTTTTAAAAAATTAATTGATTTTTATAATTCCTTTGGAATGACAAAAGAAGTTGTCCATTTAGATTAGGGAGGGGCAACTCTACTCTTGGAGGGCCACTGCAAATTGTAGTTCCAAATCTAATCAAACACACTGAATTTTCAAATACTGAAGACTTTGTTCAGGTGTGTTTGATTAGGGATGAAACTAAAGTCTGCGGGGACAGTAGTTTCACTGCTGCCAATGCCCGGTTAGGACCATCAAATGAAAAAACAGAGCTAGAAAATACCCATTTTGCTCTCTTTTACACCTTTTCAAGATCATTAAATCCTCCACCACAGGATGTTTGCGTGGGCGATTCCAATAGACAGATCTATTTACAGTAAACAGCAGATTTCATGCTAGAGACCCAGAATTAAGGGTCTTGGCAAGCGTCCTGCAATATAATTGATTGTTAGACAAGTTGTGCATCCTCAGCCAACCTCGCTCTTCCTTTCCCCCAGCATCTATCCCTATGGCATTTACACCTTTTGTTTACAATATGCCCCTTGATTTGACCAGACATCAAGTTGGGGGTCTGGGGCTCAGGGCTCCCGTTTCAATATCTAAGCTAATTACTTTTTATTTTACAGTGTGTCGTTAATGGGTTTGGCAGGGGGGGCAAGGTTAGACAGGCAGCAGAAGCCACTTCCCTTCCGTTCACTAGCACCATGGCCTCCATAATTAAAATGAATAATCTGGGCATCCATCAGATAGACGGAGAGTCAAAGAAAGAGAATTGTGAAGATAGGAAGGAAGGCCCTGCTGAAAATTTCCATGCAGGGTTATAGTAGCAGGTGGGTCTGTTTTTGACCAACATGATCCTTCAAGAACTAATTGACGGAAATAATCTAAATGTCTAGTAGGTTCATCAGTATACCAGGATCTCATATTGGGTACCAGCATCCAAAACACAACAAACATAGGTAGCCAGTTTTGCTGATCTTTTCAGCAGGGAGAAAGGTGAGCAAGTTCATGTATGTTCATACAAAAGATACATCAAGAAAAAAAAAGAACAAGACAACTACCTCCACGGCTCTCACTATCAGCTGGCTTCACCTGGATGGGGCGAGTCATCTGGAAGAAGAAAGACAGTACAGACAAGACAAAGGGTTAGTTCAGGCAAAGGCAAGCACTGTCACCACAATAAGCCAACAGCCTCAAACTATTGAGCCTATGTCCGTCACAAAAAATCCTGTCTAAGTTTGGATCAAATGCAAAGATCCACATGTCAGTTTGCAGGGCACATACAAAATACAAGAGTGGTGATTTGTACCATCATGCCTTCATGTTACTCGCACCCTGTTTCTATTTTTGAAGTGCTGCATAGCTACTCCAGGCACAGTTCTTGTTTTCTCCATCTGAAATAGAAGTATTTGCAAATATCCTGTGTTTGCATTGAATACCATTTTATTTAAGCATTCAATCAGCACCAGGGCATATGGGGACAAGACAAAACCCTAAAGACACCTCTGATTTATTATATTCAGGTAAGTCAGTTCACTCAGAAACCATATTGCTAACACTCCAGGCAACTGTAGGTACAGCGTGCATCTACTTATACAGGTAAAGACTGAAATCCCAAAAACTTTTCACCACAATTACACTTCAATGACACATTTCAAATCAGGAATCGAATACAACAATAGTGGTATCTTAAAATTCGCTTCTAAAGTCCATCTCCATCTCTGAAAAATCTCTGGTCTCATTAGCAACCTTTTTTGTGTGTTTCCTTCACAGTGCTCGATTGGTTACAGTCTCTAGCGATGGTGGCAAGGAGGAAGTGAAATGCAACAACAATTAAAGTGGAGGCAGCCGCGAGAGAGAGAGAGAGAGAGAGATCAATGAAGCCCTATTGATCCCTGCCCCTTAGGCTGTGGAGAGTGTCTGGCAAGGAGGGATTCTGTGGGTAGAAGGCTCACGGTAATCTACTAAAGCCTGATAAGAATGGCATTTGTTGGATTAGATGCCTCTGTCATCACAGTTTTTGTGCTCCGTATTTCGCTCAACAATTTTTTTCCATTATCCCTGTAAAGGTTGAAGTTTGATTGGTTCTTATTCTACAAACTTGAGCAAAACAGAAAGAAAACATATATTGTTTGTTTGTTTTTCCTTCATTTGCCCATCTTTCAAGGATTCAAACGGATTTTGCTGCAGGATCAAAGGATGTTCAAAGGGTTTTTTTTATTCTCCCATTTATTCCTACCTGGGGATGTAATGTAGAAAGGAATACTATAAGTGTGGGCTATTGGAGCAGTAAAGCAACTTTATAAAGTGACTTCTTAATATTTGATGTCCTTTCTTTCAGGGTTTATTTTGTGATAAAGCACATTTGATTCATTAGCATACATGCTGATTAATATAGAGTTTTAAAGTTATGGTTACACTTTCTTTAATTGTTGAAAAACAGGACAGATCCTGTCCTAAAGGCCTAATTTACACTATAAAATCCATTCCCCAGCATCGTAATCCAATGGGAGCTTTCTATCAATCCAAAACAAACTGCTAATAGCAACAAAGCAGGCCCAGTTTGCATGAAAAAGGGCCAAGAGCTGTACGGAGATTTGCGACAAGATTACCCAAATTTGCGAAGTGCCCTTTGCAGGCTCCCCAGCCATCTGTAACCTGAAATTAAGCCTTTTTGAATGCTGCAGCAACTTTAGTTTCATGTCGACGCCAACTCAAGAGCCAGGGAAACGTTTCAGAGACGACAGGATCAACATTTTTTCTATCTCCTCAACATATTTTCTTTTACTGTCCAATTGTGTGTGTGTGTGTGGGGGGGGGGGGGGGGGGGGGGGGGGGGGGTTCAGGTTTTCAAACTGAAAAAGGTCAGTTTTAAAGACAGGCCAGTCCCATAAAAGCATGACTTGTTCAAGGAGAAACACCATAATGGGATTTTAAAACACCTTAATAACATGCTGATATATGAGGAAGACGGCCAGGCCAGATTCATTAAGTGTTAAACGTATCCATTTTCACCTTGAGGAACTGAATAACCTTCCTCTGAGAAATTATTCCATAAATGTATCCATCGTAAATAATAACTAGCAAGGTCTAAGTCTTTGTGCAAAGGGGAAAAGGCAAAAGATATAATTCTTTTGAAGGTCAGAGTTCAGTAGCTTTGTCATACACTTACAAAAAACAAAACAAAAAATGTGTCTATTTGAAATACATTATGACAACTCAGACGTTTTCAAGCATAAAGACAAAAACAATCCAACAGGCATAATTGTGAGACATAACCATTCCAAACAAATCACCTGACAAACACAAACAGTGGCCCACATTAGACAAAACAGACGCTTTTATAAACATCACAATATGCATGCAACACTGGATGCAATGCCTGGTAATAAAAGAGATTCTGTTTTGCGAGGGAATGCATACAGAACTACCTCATACCTGTAAACGCCATCAGTGAGATGCATTCCTAACACACTGGACTTTGGTGTAAGGTTTATGGATTCACCTCTCTACCTAGTCACTGTCCTGGTCATAAAATGCTGGTGTAATGGTACATTTGTTTTCCCAAGAGCAATGTGTTTCTCCCTTGTACATTTAGTATCGACGGAACTCAGTTTATTGGATTTTTCTCACCTCTAATGGAATGGCGTACACTTCAGGTACACACATTTACTCACTCACTCACTCACTCACTCACTCACTCACTCACTCACTCACACACACACACACACACACACACACAAATTCACATATTTTGATTCCCATTGACTTCCATAGTATAGACTTCCATGGTGTGTGTGAATATATACTAAAACCTAAACCTAAACCTGAATTAAAAAGAAGTTAAAGCTAAATGGAAATATTTACAAAAACTAATATAAATGACAAAAGAGCATAAAACTTAAAGGGTTAGTTCACCCAAAAATGAAAATTAGGCTGTTTTTTACTCACCCGCGAGGCATCCTAGGTGTATATGACTTTCTTCTTTCAGACGAATCCAGTCGGAGTTATATAAAAAATTGTCCTGGCTATTCCAAGCTCTATCATTGTTGTACACTGGAAGCAGTTCCGGGCGGATGACGTAGGACGTTGGCGTTGTGCATGCGCTGCTCAGAAGTGACGAATGCGGAATTGCAGGGGAGAAATCAAAACAAAACAACGGTCACTAATTAGAAGTACAAAACGAGGATTTGTAAAGAAGAATGTCGGAGAATTTCGATATAAGCCAAGAGGAGACTGGTTTTCCTTTGCTAAAGTAAGGAAACTTTGCTTCCTTTGCTCCTGTTAACAAACGTTGGTTTTCACGAGACTCATGCTTGCGCAAAGCCGACCTCATACGTCATCAGCCTGGAACTGCTTCCGTGTACAACTATTGGCGCAAGCTACATTAAAGTGATTATCACGTTTTGAATATGGTTATTTTTCTTACAAAAACGCATCAATTTGCTACTGGAGGCCCCCCGGAGCTGTGTGAGACACTTTTTTTTATGGATGGGCTCTTTTTATTTCACTTCTTTTGGATTGCAGCACTGCAACACCCGCTGACTGCAGTGATAGAGATTGGAATAACCAGGACAATTTTTTATATAACTCTGACTGGATTCGTCTGATAGAAGAAAGTCATATACACCTAGGATGTCTCGAAGGGTGAGTAAAACACAGCCTAATTTTCCATTTTTGGGTGAACTAACCCTTTAAACATTAACATGAAAATTGAAAATATAAAAATAAATAATACTGTATAAATAATATTTTTTTTAAAACTGATATTAACATATAACTACTTGAGACAACATTTATTTCTGTCCAAGTATAAATGATAAGTAAATAAATAAGATTACTTATTAAATCAAAAGCATTTAAACTATATTTTGGATGTGGTGGCATCACTGCTGCAAACAATTTAAAAAGTGGTGAGGACATAATTGACAAAGGCCATCCTAACCATAAATTACATCTCTGTTTACATTTACATGCGCCAGAAACAAAACAGCCGGCAGCTGACAAACTTGTGCTGTCGCCAGGGAAAGCATTCATTTAGCTTGAGTCCTGAGAGAGTTCACTACGCCTCTCCGCTGCTTTTGTTCCTTTATTGCCCAAGCGTTCTTTACTCATAAGATAAAACGAATGAGTTCGCCTTATGCTGTGTTTCTTGCAGAAAACAACTACACGTGTTCTAATTGTGATAGATTCAAAGAGGTTTCCACACTCGGAATGGCGAATGCACCGAGGTCCAGGACAAAAACAGAGGGATGGAGGGGGCTGTAAAGGATGGAAGGCAAAGGAGAACTGCCTGCAACTGCCAGATAAGATTGCTTCTCAGTTGAGTGGCATTTCCAGAGCCGTGACTCCACCCTATTGCTCCCCCACATATGCTGATAGACTCATGCTGGCGGAAACGCACACTTATACATTTCCCGCCCGCAGCAAAAGCACCAGCGTCTCTGTGTTTGCCAATCTGTTGTTTAAACTCAGCGGAACAATTCAAATCCCCACGTCCCAACAGGACTGTGTCAGTTGCATCTCGTTTGGGATGATGCACACGCTCCTCCGGTCCCCAGCAATCCCGACCGGCGAGTATGGGAACGCATTCTTCGGGATTTCTGACGTAGCTACGGGAGCAACTGTCTCTTTGTCCTTGTCATCTGTTTCTTTAAGCACACAATACTCGATAATCATGTTGTTTGCTGTGCTGCTGTATTTCAAAAGGGGGAGCTATCAAACAGGGTAAACAAAATACAGTGGGGGATATGAAACAGCCATTCTCCTGAGAGACAGTCTGTTCTCCTGTAGTGATGTTTGATTAGGCACCGCTGTGCTGGGGTAGATAGAAATTCAGTACAAGCTGCTCCGAGCAAATCGGGACTGTGCCTTGTTGCCTCCGTCTATGATGAATGTGAAATAATTCCCGTATTTGTTTTACGCTGTTCTGTCATAAATTGCATGCGGGACAAACAGTCAACATGGACGAAATGCATGGTTTGCTTTGGTTTTTACAAACTGTGAATGAGAAAAAGACACTGTTTTCCATAGCAGCCAAACTAGAATGTTTATTGTACACTATTTTTTTTCCAGGTCAGTGGCATCGTAGAGTCACGGCTTGCAGAATCCTGTTAAAAACAGACTTTGAGCTTTGCTCGCCTGCTGGGTTGTATGTTCAAAAGGTGTTTCGCACCACATCGTTTTTTTTCCCGTTCACATGCATTATTAAAATGGTTCACAACTTGTAACAGTTCAATGCTGTGCTTTAAAAGAATTTGATAAATCGGAGAGTACATGAAGCACATAAATAGTATATTTTAAGTTTTAATGTTTCATGGTATAAAGCATATAACTGAAATATATTGACATTCAAAAGTTTTGGGTCAGTAAGATTTTTTTAATACTTTTTTTTAGCAAGGCCACATTAAATTGAATATCAAATTTCTATTTCAAATAAATTCTGTTCTTAGAACTTTTGTTTCATTAAAGAATCCTTTGAGAAAATGTATCACGGAAATATGAAGCAGCACAACTGTTTTCAAAAATGCTCAAGAAACAAAAAGTATATATTTTACTTTGTAATAATATTTGACAATATTACTTTTCTTTTTTCAAATAAAAAAAAATCTAATAAATGCAGCCTTGGCGAGCACACACGACTTATTTAAAAAACATAGAAAACTTTACCAAAATTTACAAACAGTTAACAAAAAATTGCTGTAAAAATACATACTTTTGTTGAATAAAACATTGAACTTTGCAAAAAAAATGAAACTAAAAGCTGTAAATGCTCCCTAAAAAACTCAATAATAGACAATGCAAATGTTTAAAAATTTTAAACAACTATTATAAACAACAAACAAATAAATAAATAAAAACTAGCGATCATTTTAAAACTATAGCAACCCTGCTGTGAACCAGCTTGAATGATTAAGTATGGGGGTAGAATTGTTGCTTTACTCCAAATAAATAGATTATGATCCACAAATAAATGTAAAGAGATTAACAAAAATTAAACATATTGACAAATAAATAGAATGAGATCCACAACTAAATCTTAGCATTTCACAAACAAGAAATAAATTCACAAATAAATAAAATGCAATTTGCAAATAAAAAACATATTCACAAATATCTTTTTAAGTCACAAACACAACTTTGCCTGGCTGTGTGTGTGTGTGTGTGTGTGTGTGAGGGAGAGTGTGCCTGTGGTTTGGCTGGAGTTTAACAGTGAGATAACGGCCTATTCCCTGATCATTATTTAGCTTTAGCAGGCCATCAAAGCCCCTTCTCCTCTGTTATTCCTAATAGGGAAATAAACACCTTTTGACTGGAGCATCCCAGCTGCGATAATTAATATTTCCAGTTATTGATTTGAAAGTGTGCTGTGTGGTGACAGCCTTGGGCCTCGGCTCAACTAATAAATCTAGCGTACAGGAAGGTGAGAGCGGAAGAGAGAGGGATGGCGAGAGGGAAAGTTATTCTTCCATCTCCAGCGGTTAGTCTGCTTCCAACACAAAGCTACGAAGTAAGAGTTTTAATGTAGCATACAAATAATATGGGCTACATTTATGAAGCATTTAGAAGCTTGACCCAGTACTCACTCGATTTAGTTTTATGGACAAGAGCGGTTAAGATATTCCTCAAAAAATTTTCCTTTAGTCATCCACAAAAGTAAAAAGGAGTTTCAAACAACACGAGGGTAAATAAATGACAAAATTTGCATTTTTGCGTAAACTATTCCTTTAAAATGTAAGTCATTTGTTTGCCAGAGTCTCTCAGAGGAAGAAAATGAGACAGAAAATGGATGAGGGCGAACGAGGTGAAGTAGTATCTGCCAGCATGTGTGCGGGTGAGGTATTTTATTCCCAGCACCTCTGTGGAAGCCCTGATAAGAGTATCGACTGCACCGACTTGTCAATCGCAAGCGTCTGAAGTCGAAAACTCCAATAGCTTCTCTCCGATTCGCACAATACTGGAGGTCGGATGTAGCTCCAGTGCCTGCGACCATTGATACCGCACATTCTGAGCAATCTGGAACGTCTGCAGTGCTCTGAAAATGTCTAACGCTGCGGTCCAGCTAACGTCGAGTTATCTTACGCCACATCAAGCGTGAGCTTTCAGTCTGACGTCCCTCAAAAGGTCAGTGGTCTAGATTTAATCTTTTCCTCCTTAATGTTCCTCGGCCTCCTAAGTTTGCACCACAAGACGTAGCTGCTGACCTTTCACAGCGCTACAACCAGGATCCCACCGAAGACCATCAGAAAAACAGTGTCTGTATGAGCATGTACAACGGTTCGAGTGAACCCAGTTTTAACACAGGTTTACCTGGAAGTGGATGAAAGGTCCGAGCTGAAAAACTCAACAAGAACAAATAAAAAAGAACGATAAAAGTCTCTAATCCTACAAACGCTCGCAAGCCAGTCACCGGAGTGTCAAAGCGAGATAAAGAGAAAGGTAGTGCACAAGAGAGATTCCCTGACTTCACAGCTGCCGTGGTCTTTTATCAGGGGAAGGGCATCTTTCCCAGACATCTCTGGTAAAGGCGTTTGCAGCTCGAAGAAAGCCATCGCTTTCTGGAAAGAGACGTAAGGTTTGTTGGAGGAAAAAAATCTCTGTCAACAAATTCCTAAGAAGCACCATGGTGTTTGTTTTGATCTCTTTTTATTCTCAATTTCGTTTCCAGCCCTGTCTCGTAGAACCTATTTGAAGAGCAATTGGTGGCGTTTCATGTCAAAATGTTGGCAATCATGTTTAGCGACTCTTATGTCTTCAAAGTTTCATGATGACAGCTTTAAAAGTAAAAGATGTCAAAAGAAGCACTTCCAAGCTGAAAAAACTCACCCACTGATGATTAGGCCACGCCTTCTCATGAATAATGAATGTGTCTAAATACTATTGTACTCCTCTACACACATCTAAGGAAGCCATGAGAGTGCATTATTATTGTTTTTGTTTTGTCATGAATGTTCTTGTGGTCTCAGTCTAACAAAGGCTGTGTTGTCCAAATCTCATTCTAATTTTTCAAGATCTCAACAAACCAAACGTTGTTCAAGTGATCTCAACATAAACAGTTTTCTTGAGATGTAGACATAAAAAAGTTCTTGACTTACTTTTCTTGTGATCCCGAAAAAAAAAAAAGTTTTAAAATCTAAACATAACAAAAGATTGTTTATTGAGTTCTTGACTTAATTTTCTTGTGATCATTCAATAACAATTTGTTGTTTTCTCCAGTTTTTACTTTGTTCTTGTGATACCACCACAACCAATGTTGTTTTCCTCAAGGCTTTGATCATAATTTCAGAGTAACGAGATTGTTTTCTCAAGATTTTGACTTTTTTCTTGACATGTCAAAATCGAGAAAGTCGAGATCTAGAGGAAATTGTTTTCTCGAGATCTCTTGACCTAAATTACTCATGAAACCTTGACCTTGAGTATTTCATGACGCTTTAATACTTTTGCTTTGCTTATCTGGCTAAAACCAGCACTACATTTCTGCTTAGAAACACACCAGGCCAGATTAAATAAAGTATGATGTATATACACAACTATGTAAAAACACTGGTAACCTTAGCATTTTGACTGCCGGATCTCTTTAGGATGTGCTAATACAGCATTCAGGGGGCTTCATGGTATTGTGCTCTGTGCTTGCTTTGCCCTGCCGTGGCAGAATGAGGGGGAAGCTCCCCTTGCTGTCACTGCCGCTATAGGATTGTGACAGATTACAGGGCACTCCTCTGACCAATGGGTGGCCAGCACCGCTTCCCGGTCAGTGACCCATAATTCCCGGCATACCTATGCCGAGTTGACGTTTCTTTAATGAGTAACCTTAGCATTTTGACTGCCGGGTCTCTTTAGGATGTGCTAATACAGCATTCAGGGGGCTTCATGGTATTGTGCTCTGTGCTTGCTTTGCCCTGCCGTGGCAGAATGAGGGGGAAGCTCCCCTTGCTGTCACTGCCGCTATAGGATTGTGACAGATTACAGGGCACTCCTCTGACCAATGGGTGGCCAGCACCGCTTCCCGGTCAGTGACCCATAATTCCCGGCATACCTATGCCGAGTTGACGTTTCTTTAATGGGTTACAGACCTCCGGCGAGCCAACACCTTCTCAGCGCTATGATAGCCTATTAGTAATTCACCACAGCTTGCAGTTTTTTGTCTTTTTTTAAGCCACCCTGCACCCTTCCATGCCACATCTAACCTCTTTCAACCTCGTGGTCCTGAGGGGATGACAACGGCAGAACTGAAAGGAAAGAGGCAGAGGAGAGAGGGAGGCTGCGATGCAAGTCGACCAAGTGTCAGGTGTGGACAGAAAAAAAGCCGGGAGGAACGACAATGAGATGGGAGGATAGACAGATGGAAAGGGAAAGAAAGAAAGACCTGAAGCCAGAAGTGGCATTTGCTCAAAGCCATTCACCTATCTGCCATGAGAGATGATGCAATAATGGTAATGTGCCCGACTGCAGCGGTTCCCAACCAGTGGGTTGCAACTCAAAAATGGGTCGCTGGTCTGTTCTGACAGGGTTTAGACAGCATGGAAAAAAACCGGTGCTAAATGCAAATAGCAAATTGCAGCTAACCAAATAATCTTGTTAAATAAATGGAGGACTTTTCTTGTTGACCTAAAAAGCTGTGTGTCCAATTTAACCAGTCTTATTTTTCAACCCACTGTCCATTTCTTTCAACGTTTCAGCGCAGTTGCCTTGACGATCGATAGTGAAACAATAGATCTTTGTGTGTTTAGTGTTTTACAGCCGAGGCAATGTGGCTCGGTGTCTGTCATTGTGAGTGTGTTTGTACGGACTAGAACTCAACAAGGATCCAGCATGCTTAGTCCATCTGTATGCGGTTGCAGTCCAATTCAACTCCAATAACAACTCCACTCTGGCATAGACAGAGTATACGATTTAAATAAGGTCCTCATTATCTGCTTCTATTATCAATTCAATCAGACAGATTCAGACAATAAAAAAATGCAATGTATGACTTGTATTAACTTGATCACTGATGTATTGTACAGTACATCCAGAGATGATAATTAAATAGTGCAAAAAAAAAAAAAAAACCTTCAAATACATTTGTTGTATAAATAAAACTAAATATCTATATATTCATCTATCAAACCTGTTTCTCTTTATTTGAAAATAACTTTATGTGTGTGTGTGTGTGTGTACACAATTTTATCTAGCAAGGTGAAGTTATGTTCAAAGTTTTTATTGAAAAACTTCAGAGAAAAACATTAATTGCATTTTCTTTCAGCTTTGTCAGTTTTTCTGTTTAGTTACACATTTTTTTTTATTAGAACCAAAAATGAAATGAAAACCACGTCCTTTTTTTTAGCTTTCACTGTTTTGTTGAATAATGAAGAGCTACTAAACTGAATGAACTTTAGTGCCTACCTTTTTAATACTGTATATTTTTCAAAAATACATAAAAGAACATTGTTATTGCAAAAAAATAGGCTTTTAAATGAATACATAAAAAACAGTATTAAATTAACAATTCACTCAAAAAGAACATTTATGTTATAATTTACTCACTCATTTACTATAATTTCTTCATCAGTGAAACACAAAAAGTAGATGGATGAAGAATAAGTTGATAGTGATTGTTTGAATCTCCAAAAGCATAGAACTGGTGACTTTACAACTATCTACACAAGTGTTCTCCTTAGTAACCTGTTACAACCCCTCAACACATGCTAAGAAGTTCATCACTTACAGCACAACATCATACAAGCTAAATTCCTTCTTATGCCATAATAGATTTAAATCCTTCATGAAACAACCTAGTGAGAGCTGCTTTGTTAGTTTCCAGAAATCCATTCCCTGCATCCTCCTATACATGGAGTATACAAACAGGCTAAATAAAACACACGTGGCAGTTTAGACCTTGAACTAGCGTGACCTCTGTGCTGACAGGCAAATTAACTCCAGCATTTTCCATATCCCACCCTGAAGGACTCCAACTACGTGAAAACACGGTGCAGTTATGCAGAAAACATGATAAGTGTCTGTCCAGCTCAGAGTACATCTATATTGATTTTAATAGTGGGAACGTGAGTTTACATGTGTTTGTCACGGTGTTCATAGCAGTTTTAATCTTTAAATTGCAAAATTGCTGATGAAAGGTTCGTCTATACGAAAAATGCGCATCACGGCAATCATTAAACGGTTAAATTAAACCATACTGTCGACGAAAATATGACAAGAATACAACTGTTTTAAATAATCTAGTCATAGTCAATAATGGTGTGAATTTACCTGAGCATAAAGGTGCGTTCACGGCATATATCGTAATTACCATGGTTACGAGATACCAACTTGAAATAGCGTTTACGTCCTCGTAGAACTCGTAATTACAACTTGTGAACTGGCAGTTTTCTGAAAGCTACGGCTTGTACCACGTGACTGCTGCACCTCACGCGGAACCAGAGGAAAAATGGTGCTTCCAGTAGTAAAATGTAATTTAAGCAGTTATTTCGTAATATTTACGTTTAAAAATGTTTTGGCCAATGTAGAAAATTGACTTTTGCCAATGTAGATGTCTTCATACAAAAGTAATGTAAATAAAAATCGAAAGACATCCATGCTATCCAGGCTATCCATGTAATAACAACCTAAAGAAATAATTATAAAATGTAAAAATTACACATTTTGCAACTGTTACTTGTATTGTGTTTTATAGCTGCCATTAACATTCTTTCATGCAGGTTCATTTTGTTGACTGACGCTAAACGGATAATCCCCAGTCTGAGGACATGAACAGCACCGAGTTTAACTTTGAAATTCAGATTCCTATGGTCATAGGCTACATACACACATGGGGATACAGTATGCAAGGAAGCCCTTAATGTATATTGGGACATCTTCTCCTACACTTGGGATCTCACTACGATACATCCCAAGGGTTGTGGGTTGATTTACCTCTCTCGACTTCCTTCCTTTCTTTAAGCCATATCCCACAGAGAGACAAGTCCCTTCCATAAACATTTCCATAATCATTTCCGCCACCTGTGTCCATCCCACCACGTTGACAGATGCTCGCTTCCCGTCATCCTATGCGCACAACCATCCAGGGACATTTATTTTACTCCGGCATTAATTCAACGAGGAGCATCGCATTTAAAGGTGTCAACGTTGGTGTCTGTGACTCTGGAAGAAAGACGGCAAGACAGAATGAAAGAGTGATGCAGCGACTCCCTCGAATGCCCTGCACTCTGCATGAACTCTAGCCTCCTGCCATGAGGTTTGCTTTCTTTATTTTTATTAATTTTTTAAGTTCACACGCTCTTCATATTCCATTTGTAATGCTATGGAAACCTGCTAAATCATGCAGCATTTACATTTGAGGAAGTCAACCCTCTTTGTTAGCCTTCTAACTAATGCTCGAGCAATCTTGCGCGTACGCATTGCGCTTGATATTTTAACCCACCGCCTACAAAGGCATGTTTACACATGCTAGTAATTCACATAAACCAACTCAAATGTGACAGATGATGTATCCATCCTGGTGTTAAGAAGTTAAATGCAAAAAAAAAAAAAAGGCTGCACTCCACTGGAAACATGACGGCAGAGAATTATGGGAAAGGGTGGGGGGATTTCAAGCGAAAGGGAGAGCGAGTGAAAGAAGAGGCCAAAGAAAAGTGATTTAGCCTCCTAGTTCATCTTCATCTGTGTCCTGTCCCAAAGACCTGGTTCATGAAATAAGTCCTGCTGAAAATCAATGTAGGGCCTGAGACTTATAAAGGTGACCCATTCAGAACAGGTGGCTTTTGTGGAGTGCTAAACTCTAGACTTGTACCGTTAAAACCAAGCTAAATGAATTAATGGGGGGCATCGATTAGGTAGAGCACAACTTAGGATTCACTAAGCAGGGAGTCATTTTAAAGTGGGAGCTGTGGCGTGTCAAAGATGGCCATTTTTGCCAATTCTGTGTTTGGAGATGATTTAGAAACCACTGAAAGCGAGAAAAATAAAAGTGATTTTTTTTAATGTCTTAAAATAATATAATCTTTTTCGACAACTTTCTATTATTGAGCTACAAACTATTTCAGACACCCTCTCCTAATAAGTGCATAAATACAAGCAGGGGTATTTTGCTTTATTTTCTGCCTAAGTTGTTGGTTCTTGGTTAGAAGAAGATGCAATGAGGCCAGATTTTACACTATAGTCCTATGATGTGATGTTAGAAAAATGACTCAAGGACACAAGTTATGTGACTGGACAAAATTCTAAGCTCAGAATGGAATTTAAAAAGATGAAGTTGTAATTTTATAATTTGAAAATTTACAACTAATTTCACAATTTTAAATGATAAAAAACACAAAGTAATTCAGTTCTTAAGTGTCACAAAATGTACAAAATTCTAATTCAGAACATTCAAACAATGCCACAAAAAGTTGTAAAATGTCTAAACTATAAAAAGAAAATTCAAATATTTTTGTCATTTTTTTTGTAGCTTTAAATCACCTTCCACAACTTCCTCCATCTTTCTTTTTTTATTCCTTTTCTTGTCACCTCGGGCTTCTAATTTCTCAAGTATCGTTTTCCACCTTGTTTAAAATAAATCAATAAAAATTCCAGGGGAGACGAATCAACGACAGATGTGGCCAGGGGGCATGAAGCCCAACATATCCTACCATGATCACTTGCTCCACCACTTCACTCTTGACATCGGAACTGTGTTTGTATGCGAATTGAGGAAAAGATGGTGACACGTAAAAATTTCTGCTCTATGACACGCGTGCCGAATCGGATGCCTCATTTATAATGTATATCGTGGATTTGTGAGTGATTTTCCATGCATACTAAATTGGCACCTGGAAGTGTCTCTCCTGCAGAGAGAGAGAGAGGAAAAACAAAACAAAAATGTAAGGCATGGTAAAGGAAGACCAAGATATAAAACAAGAATGAGTAATTGCCTCCAGGGACCAATTCCAATATTCAGTGCCATTTGTACTTCCACACTAGTACGTCATGCGTTCAAGTGAGCTCCCCTTATAGTGTGAGCCACAGGGATTAGGCATCTCGCCACATATAAACAGTTAAGATTATTCAAATTGAGATCAGACATAGCAGCTTTAACATCGTCATGTTTTCAAGTTAGGCCAGGATGAGTGTTTGGCGGATTTGCAGCATTTAACTGACACCGGCAGGTAATCTAATGACGATTTAGCAGGATTACGCCACTGTGCATATGGCGACACCTTCACCTGTTCTCTATCCTTTGGCTGTGTTTAAAATTGTGGTTCTCAACTGGTGAGTCGTGACTTAAAAAATATTCACATCTGTTCTGATAGATTTGTGGACACCACGGAAAAACTTTACCTTTAGTAAAGTTGTGTATCCAAGTAAAATTTTGGCACTTATTCATTTCTCATTTAGGAAAGGGTCGCCAAATTAGCAAGATGCTAACACAGATAGATTGCATCCTCAAACAAACTAAACAAGGTACAAGAAAATAAATAAACTGATTTGAAAATTCTGGGCAATATCAATAAACATATAATTATTAATAAATAAATGGCAAATATTGAAATTGAATACTTTATTTTTTAATTGATAGCAAAATTCAGCTGATACCAATAATGACTCAATAAACAGCCAACATCAAAAGTCTTTGATATTTTGTCTATAATAAAATAAATAAATAAAATAAAATAGTATTTTAAAATGTTACAAGTAAACTTATGCAACACAACATTACAATATGAAAAATATATTTTGAGATTTTTTTTTTTTTAAAGATTAGATTTAACTGTTACCAAATTACTCATATTTTTTAAGATTTTAAATGCATGTTAGAAGATGGCAAACGTAATCTAAATGTTAAATATCTATACATTTATAGATATTTGATACATTTAAAGGAAAAAGCTCTAATATCTGCCGATAACCGATATGGTAGAGACATATTGTACATCCCTATAAGAAATATTACCTAGATTACATTAAATACGGGTTCTAACTATGCCAAACTGTCAGAACGCCACTTGTAAAAGCAAAACCGGTTGAGAATTGCTGGTTTAAACAACCTAGACAGCCACCATCAGCATTGCAATCCTGCATTACAAAATGAAAGTAAAAAAAGAGAAAGAATGAAATAAATAAACATGACAAGCGGGCACTTAACCGCAGACTCCCAGGCTGAAACCTGATGAGGCCCGCAACCCGGCGAAACTTCAACAAATGCTAAGTGACACGCTCAAGTGGGTTCAGGTTGTGCAACCAGAATAATTCACTAAAAATACAAATGAGGCCACACAACGGCTGCAGGGGAGAGGGAACCAATAACTATTCACCCATTCAAATGAGCCTCGGGGTGGAGGGTCTCCTCGGGTTCCCAGGTGCCGCACAGTGGTATTGACCGGCCTGCAGTCATCGAGCAGACACGTAAACGGCCTGTATAGGCATCATGGATTCCCCTCATTGAGAATCAATATCAAATAACCCCACTGTTCACTGGCAATTATGGTCAGTATCCAACATCTCGGGCCTCTTTATTTTCCACCTCCATCATTAAATGTGACCTTCAGGCCACTTTATGGCTTCATTCTCCAGGTGGAGATGGAGACACGGGGAGCAGGCTTTTGGGGGATTCAGCTGGGGTCCCAAGGGAGGTTGCAGGGGCATCTTCTATGACAGATCAATTATGGTTCAAATATTTTTGTCATTTTTTTTGTAGCTTTAAATCACCTTCCACAACTTCCTCCATCTTTCTTTTTTTATTCCTTTTCTTGTCACCTCGGGCTTCTAATTTCTCAAGTATCGTTTTCCACCTTGTTTAAAATAAATCAATAAAAATTCCAGGGGAGACGAATCAACGACAGATGTGGCCAGGGGGCATGAAGCCCAACATATCCTACCATGATCACTTGCTCCACCACTTCACTCTTGACATCGGAACTGTGTTTGTATGCGAATTGAGGAAAAGATGGTGACACGTAAAAATTTCTGCTCTATGACACGCGTGCCGAATCGGATGCCTCATTTATAATGTATATCGTGGATTTGTGAGTGATTTTCCATGCATACTAAATTGGCACCTGGAAGTGTCTCTCCTGCAGAGAGAGAGAGAGGAAAAACAAAACAAAAATGTAAGGCATGGTAAAGGAAGACCAAGATATAAAACAAGAATGAGTAATTGCCTCCAGGGACCAATTCCAATATTCAGTGCCATTTGTACTTCCACACTAGTACGTCATGCGTTCAAGTGAGCTCCCCTTATAGTGTGAGCCACAGGGATTAGGCATCTCGCCACATATAAACAGTTAAGATTATTCAAATTGAGATCAGACATAGCAGCTTTAACATCGTCATGTTTTCAAGTTAGGCCAGGATGAGTGTTTGGCGGATTTGCAGCATTTAACTGACACCGGCAGGTAATCTAATGACGATTTAGCAGGATTACGCCACTGTGCATATGGCGACACCTTCACCTGTTCTCTATCCTTTGGCTGTGTTTAAAATTGTGGTTCTCAACTGGTGAGTCGTGACTTAAAAAATATTCACATCTGTTCTGATAGATTTGTGGACACCACGGAAAAACTTTACCTTTAGTAAAGTTGTGTATCCAAGTAAAATTTTGGCACTTATTCATTTCTCATTTAGGAAAGGGTCGCCAAATTAGCAAGATGCTAACACAGATAGATTGCATCCTCAAACAAACTAAACAAGGTACAAGAAAATAAATAAACTGATTTGAAAATTCAGGGCAATATCAATAAACATATAATTATTAATAAATAAATGGCAAATATTGAAATTTAATACTTTATTTTTTAATTGATAGCAAAATTCAGCTGATACCAATAATGACTCAATAAACAGCCAACATCAAAAGTCTTTGATATTTTGTCTATAATAAAATAAATAAATAAAATAAAATAGTATTTTAAAATGTTACAAGTAAACTTATGCAACACAACATTACAATATGAAAAATATATTTTGAGATTTTTTTTTTTTTAAAGATTAGATTTAACTGTTACCAAATTACTCATATTTTTTAAGATTTTAAATGCATGTTAGAAGATGGCAAACGTAATCTAAATGTTAAATATCTATACATTTATAGATATTTGATACATTTAAAGGAAAAAGCTCTAATATCTGCCGATAACCGATATGGTAGAGACATATTGTACATCCCTATAAGAAATATTACCTAGATTACATTAAATACGGGTTCTAACTATGCCAAACTGTCAGAACGCCACTTGTAAAAGCAAAACCGGTTGAGAATTGCTGGTTTAAACAACCTAGACAGCCACCATCAGCATTGCAATCCTGCATTACAAAATGAAAGTAAAAAAAGAGAAAGAATGAAATAAATAAACATGACAAGCGGGCACTTAACCGCAGACTCCCAGGCTGAAACCTGATGAGGCCCGCAACCCGGCGAAACTTCAACAAATGCTAAGTGACACGCTTAAGTGGGTTCAGGTTGTGCAACCAGAATAATTCACTAAAAATACAAATGAGGCCACACAACGGCTGCAGGGGAGAGGGAACCAATAACTATTCACCCATTCAAATGAGCCTCGGGGTGGAGGGTCTCCTCGGGTTCCCAGGTGCCGCACAGTGGTATTGACCGGCCTGCAGTCATCGAGCAGACACGTAAACGGCCTGTATAGGCATCATGGATTCCCCTCATTGAGAATCAATATCAAATAACCTCACTGTTCACTGGCAATTATGGTCGGTATCCAACATCTCAGGCCTCTTTATTTTCCACCTCCATCATTAAATGTGACCTTCAGGCCACTTTCTTGCTTCATTCTCCAGGTAGAGATGGAGACACAGGGAGCAGGGTTTTGGGGGATTCAGCTGGGGCCACAAGGGATGTTGCAGGGGCATCTTCTATGACAGATCAATTATGGTTGTACCGCTGGGCTTTGGGCCAGCTCCTCTTCCAAGGCCACTAATAGAATCCCAAAGTCACCAATGACATTACTGACTAGATAGGTTAGCCTCAGGTTCTAGAGGTCTAGAGTCACTGTCCCGGTCCTGTCATGCAGTGACCACTTGACCTATTCCTACTGGAGACGGGTAACCATTATTCGACAGGCTGCATTGCGATAGCACGGACATATACGTCCAGTTAACCTCCACGCTCACTCATAATTGTCCTCGCCATTGATTTCATGGTGCTACTGATTACTTCTTGCTCTGAAGAGACCCGAGATTATAGATACGCTAGGTGCACGGAATATCAAATAAATGGTATTTGAGAGATCTTGCTGCAGAGATTTCTCTTCATCATGGTTTGACAAGGTAGGGGAACAACTTCAATATTTCTGTACCACTGCTTCTCAGCTCCCAGACTGAGTCAGGATGGATTATTCCAGAATCACACTCTCGGGAATAACAACTAGGAGAATCCAAATTTTCAGCCAAGACCAATCACCAATTTGATGCACTAGTCTGCGATTAGTAATGTAAAGTGTGCACCAACACTAAATTAAAGAAAGACAACTGTTAATGCTGCAAGTATGAAACATAGCTACAAATCCTCATTTTGAAAGAAGCCATCTCACTAGATGTTACCTGGATAAATAATCGTGACAGCTAAATGACAAAACAATCTTTCACTATTCCAATTCTAAATCCCCAATGGGCTATAATCTCTGAGGTATTTCCTACACTATCTCAGTTTCACACCCAACACAAAACCTCTCTCTCTAATTCAATATGGTGGGTCGCTGTCCGGGTGCCTAGCACAGGCAATGACAGCCCTTTTAAATTCTCCATTGCCAATTACACTTATTCCTTCTGGTGGAGAAAGAAAGGGGAAAAAAGAGCAAGAGGAAATAAGGAAGCGAAAACGCGGCGACGATGAGCACTTGTTTGACAGGGCCGATGTGGAGATGGAAATGTGGTAATTTGGAGTAATTCGGCAGTGTGTCGATGCTAGCTGGGCCTGCCTGTCCGTCCGCCAGAATAAATGGGGTCAGCCGTGTGTGATCGGCAACTTTCATTTATATGTAAATGATCCCATCACCGTAAAGCCGGCATGCAGCCGCACGAACACACACACACATACACTCAAATAGCATGTTAGCTACCACCCAGTCTGCCTTAGCTCTCTGCGCTACGCTTGTAAAGCATAAATACGCAAATACCTCATAAATAGTCACGCAATACTGACGCACATCTGTCATAATCATCAATGCTAAGCTACAGGTTGATAAACAGAAGCTTGCAGAGTGTCAACACCAGCATATGCTAATTAGCCTTTAGCTTAGAATTCTCACACTGCGTATTTGACATACCACTCAAATGACACTCGAAGTTCACTTGAGTTTTTCGAAAGTTTAAGTTTATATTAAATTATACTGCTTTTATCAGATATGTTACCCAAGTTTTAAATGTCAACATTTCAGACAATCAATGATACTGGATTCTGTAAGAGCTACAACCTCCCATACATTTTGCATGCTGACATACTATGTTCATTTACTATAACTTATTTATGAGCCTTGGCCTTTGAATATGTATCGATTTCATTTTCTAATCTTTAGACGATTTTGGTATCAATTAATTCATGTCCAAGCTATCACTGGAACATGTAAAATTGCATAATTCAGCTCTCTGGGTCATGAATTTTTGGGATTTAGAATTAGTAAATTATTTATAGTGCCGAGATAAATCTGTCTGCTATATATCTAGGCAAACAGGGCAACAAAATAGATTTTCCTCACCAATAAAAGGTCCCTGTTGTGAATATGAATGATGTCTTTTAATAAGGGCAGTTTTTCTTGCATTCATGGTTGTGTTGTTTGTTTCTCCTTTAATTTAATATTAAACATTTCCTGTTTACCTAGAGCATTAAATAATGTGGAAGGATATAGAAACACATTCCTTTCAAAGTTCTCCAAGGGATTCTTGTCTTAATTTTTCAGACTCTCGCGGCGTAGCTTGCCATCTAAATTCCTGCTGCAGTTGATAAGGTGGAAAGCTGCATCAGTACTGCATGCTGGGAATGCATGGCCAAAGAGATGCTTTCCTGCTGAGCTCAGGCCCTGAAGAACAGAAGCTGACTCAATGTCTGTCACATCGTATTGCAGCCCACTTCCCAGCATCACGCCAACTTAACATTATAGTTCTTCTCTAACTTTGCTTCTCTACCCAGAATCCTCTCGATACACATTTCTTGTCAACAAGGTGATACGTGTGCCACACATTTTAGGACATTAAAGATTAATGTTGTATTTTTCCTAAACACTGAAAGGAGAAGATTCGTGAGAACACGTCATTCATGAAACCGACTCACCTTCTGCCTCATAAATTCTTCAATAATGTCTTTGAACTTGGAATAAGGTGGTCGAAAGCACACAAGATATTTCAGGGTTTGACATCTGCATGCTATGACTCAAAGGCAAAGGCTTTTGTATAGCTTCAGAAGACTTATAATACAGCTTTTATGGTGCTTATGTGCCATTTTTTTAAACTTGAAAGGTCCAGGTCCTGTTTCCTGCAACTACATGGAAAACGTCTCGGGTTACTTATGTAACCATGGTTCCCTGAGTAGGGAACGAGACACTGCGTCCTCTAGGGGTCGCTATGGGGAACGCCTCGTCGTGACTCGTATCTGAAGCATACATTGAAAAAACACCGACTTTTGAAGAGGCATGGATGGCAAGGAGGGAGTTTTGAGAGATGATGTCTCTCCCATAGAGAGATAGCTAGCTAGCGTCTCTTCTACAGGGGGCATTCTCTCATAGCCATTTCGCGCACCGCCTCGATATTCGCATAACTGGTATGCTGAAACCGATGGATGCGTGAGGAAAACGGCTTCTTCCATTCCTTCTCGATCTCAGTATGGAGATCAGGAAGGAAAGGAAGACTCACCTGAGCTGGAGGGTTATGGCCAGAAAGATAACGTTCGTCGAGACGACCTCGCGACGCCACTTCCTTAGTCCGCTTCCATGGCAAGTCAAGTCTTGCCGTGGCGCGATCCATAACCTCTAAGAGCTCATCATACGCAGGGCAGGAGGATTGAGAAGGCTCAGCCTCAGCTTCTTCGCTCTCATCATCCATTTCCTGCTCTTCCTGGGCTGAAACCAGCAGAGCACTGGCCCCTGGATCAGATGATGTTAAAGAGAGAACATCATCCTCCAGTGGCTGTCTCTCGCCCCCCGCCGATGAGCGCGAGAAGGAAAGTCCCTCTCTAAACTCATCGGCCAGGTCCACCTGAGATCCCCACGAGCTCATTCTCCTCCGTGCCTCAGCAGCGGAGGGTCCTGAACCGCGGGAAGCAGATGGCTGCCCCTCTTTACTTGAAAAGAGAGACAAACGAGAACGGAGTTTTTTCATTGGAAAAAACTCGCAATGCACGCAGATTGCCCCCTCGAGGACATCGCGTGCGTGCTCCTCGCCCAAACAAACAACACATAGATCGTGTGTGTCATCTGGTGTCAAATAGCGCTGACACGGATGCACACACCTTCTAAATGCTCTACTAGTGCTCGCCATAATATTAATAGATAGCTCTTACTTTTTCCTTGAAAATGCACGCTTCAAACAGAACAGTCAATGAAGACGAAGAAGAGAACGATGTGTAGCTCCCGGCACCGATTTATACTGTAGTCGCACCGGTAGTGACGTCATGGCTGTCGCCGGCCAACGAGTTGGTGTTTTTTCAATGTATGCTTCAGATACGAGTCACGACGAGGCGTTCCCCATAGCGACCCCTAGAGGACGCAGTTCGAAGTTCCCATGAAAGGGAACAGTGACCAGCACAAGCTTTAGAATTTATTTTTTCCTGTTCGATGGAAGAAAGAAATTCATATGGTTTTTGAAAAAGAAAAAACGAAGGTGAGTTCTTTCGGTAAACTCCCTTTAAAGACTCAACTGCAGTTGAATGAGTCTCAGACATTTTACTGAACTGATTGAGATTTTTTCTAGTACTTGTCATCCCGTGTTTTTAAGTCATTTTCAATTTACTCAGGATGACATGGGTGTACCCAAAACATTTGCCCGATTAACCAGACCAGCACAAGCTTTAGAATTTATTTTTTTCCTGTTCGATGGAAGAAAGAAATTCATATGGTTTTTGAAAAAGAAAAAACGAAGGTGAGTTCTTTCGGTAAACTCCCTTTAAAGACTCAACTGCAGTTGAATGAGTCTCAGACATTTTACTGAACTGATTGAGATTTTTTCTAGTACTTGTCATCCCGTGTTTTTAAGTCATTTTCAATTTACTCAGGATGACATGGGTGTACCCAAAACATTTGCCCGATTAACCAATCTACTGCCTTAAGAAACTACGCATGAGAAATGTGCAAATATTTTTTTTTTTAACTTTTCAAAGTCATGTTGTCTGAATGTCTGTTATAATATGATTCATCCTCTGTCAATACTAAATGCTTAACCCAAGACAGCAGGTACTTGAAAGGAATTTTCAATCCGTTGAAGACAAGACTTACCTCAGAGGACACCTTGGCTTTCAATATTATGAGGCTGCCGCTTCTCAGAAATTCACAAGATGTTGTATTTTGTATAACCTTGTGGTACTTACTAATGTCTAAAATCAATGTATAACTACAAATGGTCTACTGCCATTGCTGTAATATGCTCTCACGTTTATGTATTACCATGTATTTTGGATGCATGCTGAGGTGATACAATTTTTTAAACATTTACTATGGTAATACTGGTATTTATTGAAGTACTTCAGAGTACTGTGTAAATACTGTATCTTAGTATATGATTAGGGTAAGAATTCAGTGCCATATGCCAAATAGTACATTTCAACACAGTACATTTGTAGGGAAGAATATAAAGGAAGGAGAATTTGACATAGACAAGCAAAAATGAAGTGCACCTAAATGAATTTGCAACAAGACCATAAAATTACTTTTCGTTTAAGTCTAATGTCACCAAGCTATCTAATTTTAAAAAGGGTTAGTTCACCCAAAAGTGACAATTCTTTCATTAATTACTCACCCTCATGTTATTCCAAACCCGTCAGACTTTCGTTCATCTTCAAAACACAAATTAAGATATTTTTGATTAAATTTGAGAGCTTTCTGACCCTCTATAGACAGCAATGCAACTACCATGTTCAAGGCCCAGAAAGGTAGTGAGGACATTGTTATGTGACTACAGTGGTTCAACCCTAATTTTATGAAGCTACGAGAATACTTTTTGTGTGCAAAGAAAACAAAAATAACAACTTCATTCATCAATTTCTTCCCTTCCTTGTCAGTCTCCCACTTCCACGTCAGCAGAACCACATGCATGCATTGTGGTAATTTGTTCTCTTAGAAGAGAAGACATTGTTGAATAAAGTCATTATTTTTGTTTTCTTGGCACACAAAAAGTATTCTCGTAGCTTGATAAAAATGGGGTTGAACCACTGTAGTCACATGGACTATTTTAACGATGTCCTTACTACCTTTCTGGGCCTTGAACGTGTCAGTTGCGTTGCTGTCTATGCAGGGTCAGAAAGCTCTTGGATTTCATCAAAAATATCTTAACTTGTGTTCTGAAGATGAACGAAGGTCTTGCGGGTTTGGAACGACATGAGGGTGAGTAATTAATGACAGAATTTTCATTTTTGGGTGAACTATCCCTTAACTTCTGCCCTCTTACCATCAGTTATATCTAATATCTTATATATTTGTAATATGTAAATGGAGTTTGTGCAAAGAAAACAAAAATAACAACTTCATTCATCAATTTCTTCCCTTCCTTGTCAGTCTCCCACTTCCACGTCAGCAGAACCACATGCATGCATTGTGGTAATTTGTTCTCTTAGAAGAGAAGACATTGTTGAATAAAGTCATTATTTTTGTTTTCTTGGCACACAAAAAGTATTCTCGTAGCTTGATAAAAATGGGGTTGAACCACTGTAGTCACATGGACTATTTTAACGATGTCCTTACTACCTTTCTGGGCCTTGAACGTGTCAGTTGCGTTGCTGTCTATGCAGGGTCAGAAAGCTCTTGGATTTCATCAAAAATATCTTAACTTGTGTTCTGAAGATGAACGAAGGTCTTGCGGGTTTGGAACGACATGAGGGTGAGTAATTAATGACAGAATTTTCATTTTTGGGTGAACTATCCCTTAACTTCTGCCCTCTTACCATCAGTTATATCTAATATCTTATATATTTGTAATATGTAAATGGAGTTCAACAACAAAAGAAACATAAAAAACAAGATTAGTGTACTAGATAGCCCCACCCACACTGAAATCTCAGTGTTCCAAATTCCTGATGTATTCATTTTCAGTGTGGAAAGACAGGTAAATTACTATGCAACGCATTGTGCCTGATTAGGATGCAGTGTAACTCTCAAAGTGGCTTAAATCCCTTGAAGTCGGGTTGTGCTGACTGTGTCTTCATTTGAATCCCCATTTCCCCGTCTCCCAAGCCCCTCCTCTCCTGCACTCTTCCCACCACCAGCCTCTCTCTCTCGTTCCGTCAGGGTTGGGGAATAAAGACTTCAGGGCCAAGCAAACAAATTCTAATAAATTGCTGTAGCGTGACTGGAAAGCTCAAGTTCTAATCCTTCTGGTTTCTCCCACCTCTCTGCATATCGGTCGCTGCATTAATTCTCATCAATGGGCCGTGGTGGTGGTACAGGGATGTGTGGTCGCATCTGTCCTGCCTGTTGCACCTTCACTTAAGCCCCTGCGTTCACGACTAGTACTTTTAATAAAAACATCAGCCACCATATCGGAGGCCAAACATTGAAGAAAAACATCCTGTAATCTGTCAGGACAAGGGAAGGCGAGAAGGTTGGAGAGAAAGAGAGAGAGAGAGAGAGGGAGTGAAAGATAGCGAGATAAAGTGGTGAAAACAAGTGGGAAACCAAAAGGAAGCTGACACAGATTGGTTGGTTTGAATGGGGGGTGCAATTGTCACCATAGCAACACCTGACCTTTAAAGGTGAAGCAAAG
The DNA here is from genome assembly GCF_001515645.1 of Sinocyclocheilus grahami. Taxonomy (NCBI): domain Eukaryota; kingdom Metazoa; phylum Chordata; class Actinopteri; order Cypriniformes; family Cyprinidae; genus Sinocyclocheilus; species Sinocyclocheilus grahami. The sequence goes on from NW_015505403.1 coordinate 706,969, forward strand.
TTGGGCAAAGTTGTCTCTCTTTCTCACTTAAAGTCGAGTGACATTTAATAGTCCCCACAGGTCAAAGGAGGGTAACAAACACCAAATAAAGGCTGCCAGTTGATTAAATAAGGGACCACTATATCATCAAAATCTCCTAGGCTTTGGGCAGCGAGCCTATCTTTAGGAAGCAGGGTAATATCTTCAAGGACTAGGCTATAGGGAAGGTCCCGCAATGAATGTTAGCATCCAGTGATCCTTACAGACTTACGAGTCATCTGACATTACACTCTGGATTCTAGCTGGTGCGATTTTCGTTTTACGGTTTGACTTCTCATGCATAAAAGTTACTACAGATGTAAAAGGTTGGAGACAGGTGGGGCAATCACCCCAACCCCAATTAACTACTCCTTCAGTACCAGTAAACCTGGCACGATAAAGAGCAGTTCTTCCAATACCATCCATCTTTAATGCTCCTTTCTGTATATGCCTCTATCCCCGTCTATCTCCGTGTCTCTGGACTCTCCGTCTTGTGTCCGTTAATTAAGCAGCACTGCGGGTCATTGCCATGCATTCATCTCTAGCATGCCATTGGCCACTGGAATAGATCCGGTTCCCTTGAGTTTTAAATGATTCAAACATGTGCCCTTCAATGTCCCTGTGGCGAAGCGTGTGAGTGTGTATGTGTGTGAGGGGATTAGACCCTTACCTCCATCTGCCTCAGCCCACGCGCTTCTCTACAGAATCTCTAACTCCTCTCTCATGGAAATTTCCACCGCTATTTCAATCACTTCTTTTCCTGACTCATTTGCTCCAAATGTGTTTCACTTAGCCGATCAGACAAATGACTCAGCACTTTTAACATTCTCCATCACGATTTCGAAACGGCGCCATGAAGACGAAAGGAGTGAGAGAGAAAGTCTTCTGGACGATCTACACATTACATGATGCAATCAGCACATATCAAAATAAGTTTATGCTATTTGGCTGTCAAAAATACCAACACTAATGTTGTAGCTGTTGTGACACACATCACGTAAGCAAGAGGAAAGAGAAAGCGGTGGAGAGAGTGAGGGCCAGGAAAACTGGAGCAGCTGTAACCTTGTGCCCCTGTTAGCTCCCAGTCGTAAATGCCCTCTAACTGAAGAGGAGCCGAGCAGGCCAGCGGTACATACAGTAAATACATTAATTACAATCTCAATGTGGCTCCGAGCGCCACTGTGGCAGCCGTCGAGTTGAGTGGGGGTGGTACACAGAAAACTCTCTGGGGAGCATTGTCCACAATCCCCTTAGCTAATTACAGATGCTGCAAGGGTCCATTTCCCATCACCTTTATGCTTTCACGCCTTTTATTTCGAGCATAATCTCTTAGTAGATATTTCTTACATCCCATAATGAGCCGGTTATTACTTTAGACAACAAAGTGGGCAGTGGGAAGGAGGGAGGGGAAAGGGGTCTAGGTTGTTAACAACTCAAACGGTTACGTTATTACGACCCTGCCAAAATCAAATAACTTGTCAAGTTGGCTGTCGGTCTGTAGCACAACCTTCCCCGGAGGTAGACTGGGCGGTATGACTGCTGAGCAAGTGCATCTAATAAATACATAAATAAACGCATACATAAATAGTTCATCAGACTAGGCCGACACATCTGAGACAGTACCTGAGGCAGAAGAGAGAGAGAGAGAGAGGGCAAACTGCCTGCTCCATTGGCAGAGGAGATACCTGCCTCCAATGATCGATCTGAGGAAGCAAGATCAAACAGCAGCATTCACCCAGACGATGAGCGGAAGAGGGGATTCAGTCTGTCAGTCAAGCCAGAATTGACCCTCTGTGCCGGGGCCAGACTTGAGGCCCACGCCTCGGTAACTTCCATGCATTGGAGTGCATCTGGTTTGCTTGGATCCTGGGGAATAGGGCAGCTTATCTAAGCTCCATTAAGCGCCTATCTTAATGTGGTATGGTTACAAATTACTGAAGAGAAATGTGCGAAATGAACTAATATGAGATCTGGATTCACCCTCAATACAAACCCGTACATGTGCAAATGCACCATTCCCAAAGACATTTAAGAAAGGGCGAATAAGAGGGAGCCAGAGGCAAGGGGGTTGAAGTGACTCTGCACACTGGCAAGTTCCTGTTATCAAGTTGCTGGTCAGGGACAAGCATGGATTCCTGTATTGCGAAGATAAGTGGCTCTGATAAAGTAAGTTAGCATTGATTAATCCATGAAAACTTGAAACTGCAGAGTTGGGAGTTAATGAGTAGGGTTTTCAGTTGCCCCTTAACACACACCAAAGCTCCCTCATTTTTACCAGAGCACAGGGATCCCAGCAACTGCTTCCATGTTATTTTGCCGTGTTGCTGTCGATCAATGCATCTGACATTTGTTAGCACAGAAGATTTACAATGCAATTGGATCTTAACAGTCCTATTGGACACCTCATGTACATCTGCACAAGAACAAAAAGGTCAGAACAAATATGGGACTTCGTTATTTATCTACAAATGCATAAAAGAACAAAGAGCTTGGAGGGGCGATGAAACCCTCGATGAGCACAGGCAGTAATGGAGAGTAATGCTGGCATATCTTTTCCACACTCTGGTGTCGGGTCGTTTGCTCTCTGTTGGCAAACTGGTAGCGGCAATACGGGGGGCCAAGCATGAGATGGAATACATGAGCCGTGGAAGCAGTCTAGCTCAGGAGCTTGTGTTAACAACAAATGAGGCGGGAAACCGAATTAAGGTACATGGGGAAAAAAGGTTACCGTTTGTTCCTGAAAATATGATGGCGACACCTTTCAGACTTTTCTTCTTGATTGTGTTACTACTGTGGAACGATTACGTGTAAGACTTAATGAAAGGATTCTGAAACATAACGTGTTTAATGCTACATATTTCTAGCACAGTTAATGCGACAAGCAGACTTCTGTAGTCTTCTTCTGAGTGGTGACCAGAGTAGTGTAACTACTGCATGAATTAATCACATTTAGCAGAGCCATGAAACTCAGACTAGGCCAGATGAGTCCTCGGCAATAAAACCAATGAGAGAAAAAAGGAAGGTTTTTACTTCCTGCATTGATTTCTTGAATTCCTTTATTTAGCTGTACAACAGCTTCCCTGCACATTTTCACATCGTTTGCTTAAAAAAACGGAATTTAAAGCAATATTCCGAGTTCAGTACAAGTTATGGTCAATCAATAGCATTTGCGACATATTGTTCCTTACCACATGCACACACACAAAATTGACTCGTTTTCTTAAGGAAAAAAAAGAGACAGGGAAAAAAGTGGTAATTACAGTGAGGCACTTACAATTGACATGAATGGGGCCAATTTTTTTCGAGGGTTTAAAAGCAAAAATCTGAAGCATATCATTTTAGAAAAGCACTTTAATTCTTCTGTTAATAGTAGTGTATTATTTGAGCTGAACAACTGTTTAAATTCATGCAGTCATTTTAGGGTTATTGGCAGTGTGTTATCATGGCAACAAAGTTGCAAAATTGGACATGACTTTACATAAAAGGTTAACATTTATATGGTTTTTGTATTGTGGCTATACTATTAAAACAAAGTATTTTTGTGTTTTTGGATTGGTCCCATTCACTTCCATTGTAAGTACCTAACCCAGATTTTAAAGGAGAGAAAAGTGGTGTAAATTGATTACATTTTTATTGCAACAAAAGCTAACAAATTGCTAAAATAGTTAGCTGGTCTAAGCAAGTTTAAAACTGGTCAGGCTGGTCTATAGCTGGTTTAGCTAGTCTCCAAGCATTCAAAACTCTAAAATACTAGCAAAACATACTAGCCAGACTAGGCTGGGAAGCAAACAAACCTGTTTAAGGCAGAAACTATTGGATTCCAAGGTAGAACAGTTTGTCAGAATATTTTGGCAGGAAGCTAGCGCTAACTACACAGCATTTCCACATTCACGCTTCTGGATTAGACAGAATGTGCTGCAGCATGCTTGCTAGTATTAGCACTTCATTATCCAAAGAGCAAGGGCAGGGAAAGTTAATCTCAGCACAGTGGAAAGGCTCCATCAGACTAACAAAAAAACCCACAAGCCCTTAAGTCAGGCGCAACACTGCTAAGTCTCCCTGTGCCACTCGTGGGGGGGTTTCTCCACAGCTAATTTCCTAATTCCCCCTTGGCTTTCCTTAGAGTGTAAATCAAATGAGATTCAAGACCCTGCTCTCAAACCTTCCTCTTCCTCATCCCTTCATACAGTCTTTTGTTTTAATAGCATTTTCTTGGAGGGGCCCTGGTTATTCAGAGAAAAAGACGGCACTACAAAAAAAAGGCCCCTCTCCCATGACAGGGAGTGTAAATCAGCACCCGCTGAGCAATCTAATAGCGCTGTATGGACCTTATATACCGCAGGGCTCCGCCAGTCATGCATGGCTATTGTGCACATTTGCAGATGTGATCTTCTGAAAAGATCTTCTAAAAGTAACACCCACTCTGTTTACCTCATGTAAAGTTGATGAAGGGCAATGAGCAAAGACCCATAAGATCAAACTCATTGCCCCGAGAAGTCGTAAAAAAGTCCAGTCGGGTTTGTAAATGGCCTTGGTCATTATCTCTGACAAAAAAACGCCAGTTTATCCATTCCAACAGGCTTTTCAGGAAGTATCCTGTTTTGGCTGGTGTTGACGATGTGGCACAATATCAGCGGGCTAGCAGGGTGAGGGGTGGGCAGGGGAGGGGCGAGGATTGGGCTCTCAGTATGTGGCCCTCAATCCGTCAGACTGCCATCCAACCGGTTCGTCACATCAGGGTGTGTTGGAGATATGCCATCGGCACGCTGCGAGGCTCCAAGCCTAGGAAAGAGATCGAGAGATTTCTCTGCACAGCCCGGGAGCCTCAGATAGCAGAATGGCGGACAGGCATGAAAGCCCCTGAATGAGAGTTATTTGCTTCGTCAAATTCGTTCCGACTGTGTGTGTCAATGTTTCTTCTGCTGCTGCTCTGTGTGTGTGTCCCTTTTGACGTGCCCTTTTATTGTTACGTAACTTCGGCTATACAAGCAGACATGCCATATTTGATTGCATTATGAGTCTCGTTTATTAATAGTTAAGGAAATTAAGAATTTGCAGGTACATTTTATTCGTAACAACGGAAGGTGGGGTGATTGCTTTCAGATGACATGGCAAGCATGGCTTTCTCTATAATTTGATAGGAAATGAAATTACATTTATAAATTATATATCTACATGTACATATTGCATATGTATGATGTTATGAGCCGGTTGGATGACAGCCCAAATGTTCTCTCCCAAGTTGCCAGGCTACTGATACTGTGCCACATAATCACCACCAAGCAAAGCAGGGAACGGCCAGTTTATTTTTTTAGCAATTAGGACGGACGGACGGACGGACGGACGGACGGACGGACGGACGGACAGACAGACAGACAGACAGACAGACAGACAGACAGATAGATAGATAGAATTGTTTTTATTTCAGTTTATTTATTTTTTATATTTTAGTACTAATGTAGTACTTAAAAGTAGTAAAGTAGTAAAGAAATGTTGCCAGCTAGCAAAACATTGTTTTTATTTCAGTTTATTTATTTTTTATATTTTAATACTAATGTAGTACTTAAAAGTAGTAAAGTAGTAAAGAAATGTTGCCAGCTAGCAAAACTATTGTATTTATTATTTTATTTTATTTTCAGTTAACATTTATTTTATTTCAAATAATGAAAATGTATTTAATGGTTTTAATTTTTCATTATTTTTTTTCATTATTTCAGTTTCATTTTTAGTTTTAGTTAACTAATAACCCTGGTTTGAACACCTAAGCTAAGCTTTAAAAAGTATGAAAATATGAATATTGAGTTTGAGATTTGCTAAAGATGACATTTAAGTGTTTTAAATTATTGTTTTGATAAATTAATTTTAAGTGAGCATAAGGCAATCCAAATGTAAAAATTGGGGAAATGAGCATGCACACTTAAATACTGTCCAATGCGATAAAATATATTCAACAAATTGTTTCATCATAACAGTTTTTGCGAATATAATAATGCAATCTGCTTAACATAAATATGTGCATAGGATTTAATAAATGCATGTGCCATAACACAGTATGCAGACATATTTCATGAAACATTTATTGCAGCGTTCATAATCTTATCTCTAAGCTGCCACTTAAGCCACTGCAGGAGAGCATGTGTAGATAGTAGCATGTAAGGGTGAAAGTGCTTCCTATGGAGCAGAGCCCTTATACCCATTATACCCATGATTCATAGACCTGTATACAGTGGGGCAAAAAAGTATTTAGTCAGCCACCAATTGTGCAAGTTCTCCCACTTAAAAAGATGAGAGAGGCCTGTAATTTTCATCATAGGTATACCTCAACTATGAGAGACAAAATGAGAAAAAAAAATCCAGAAAATCACATTGTAGGATTTTTAAAGAATTAATTGGTAAATTCCTCGGTAAAATAAGTATTTGGTCACCTACAAACAAGCAAGAGTTCTGGCTCTCACAGACCTGTAACTTCTTATTTTGGCTGGGTCTTTCAGCATGACAATGATCCCAAACACACCGCCTGGGCAATGAAGGAGTGGCTTCGTAAGAAGCATTTCAAGGTCCTGGAGTGGCCTAGCCAGTCTCCAGATCTCAACCCCATAGAAAATCTTTGGAGGGAGTTGAAAATCCGTGTTGCCCAGCGACAGCCCCAAAACATTACTGCTCTTGAGGAATGGGCCAAAATACCAGCAACCGTGTGTGAAAACCTTGTGAAGACTTACAGAAAATGTTTGACCTCTGTCATTGCCAACAAAGGGTATTTAACAAAGTATTGAGATGAAATTTTGTTATTGACCAAATACTTGTTTTCCACCATAATTTGCAAATAAATTCTTTAAAAATCCTACAATGTGATTTTCTGGATTTTTTTTCTCATTTTGTCTCTCATAGTTGAGGTATACCTATGATGAAAATTACAGGCCTCTCTCATCTTTTTAAGTGGGAGAACTTGCACAATTGGTGGCTGACTAAATACTTTTTTTCCCCACTGTACGTGACTCATAGTCCTACTACTGACTCACCCTGGAGCGAAGTGTGTTTGTGTGCGTGCGTGCATGTGTGTGTGTGTGTGTGTCACACATGTGTGCGTATCTGCGGGAGATCCTCGGCCTTCAGTTCATCAGCTGAAATGACAGCGAGGGTCAGTGCTGATGCTGAAACATACGAGCAGGCCTCTGGCTCCGAGCAATTCCCCTCTGGCAGGAGGTCATGACTGTCACTCCCTCTCTGACTCAATAACCCACACACACAAAACACAACATATATCCCAAGTAGTGTTGGATGGTACATTATATATTCAAGATATATTCATGGTGAAAGGCTGATGTAAAATTAAGCAATGCTGTGAATATTGCAATGATTTTATCATGCATTTAGTCACTAAACATCTAATTAGATTAGTTTTTCAATATGCATGTGACAAGTGAGCATAAAGTCAAAGATGACACGGTTGGAACAGTTATATTGTGCATTCCTAACATATAGTATATTAGAAATTTAGCCTTGGCAACTAACCAAAAATAAGTAACTAAAGTGAAGTTTCTTAAAAAAAACTAAAATTAAATTAAATAAATAATTAAATAAACTAAATTGAAATACAAAAAAATGCGTATAATTTTAACAACTAAAATTTGAATGTTCCACATATATATATACACACACACATGTGGTCAGAATTGTTGGTACCCTTGGTAAATATGACCAAAAGAAGGCTATGAAAATAAATCTGCATTGTTAATCCTTTTGATCTTTTATTTTAAAAATTCACAAAAATCTAACCTTTCATTGGAGAATAAGAATTTAAAATGGGGGGAAATATCATTATGAAATAAATGTTTTTCTCTAATACACATTGGACACAATTAACGGCACCCTTTTATTCAATATTTTTTGAAACCTCCATTTGCCAAAATAGTATAGGAGTTTTCTCCTATAATGCCTGATGAGGTTAGAGAGCACCTGACAAGAGATCAGAGACCATTCTTTCATCCAGAATCTCTCCAGACCCTTCAGATTCCCAGCTCCGTGATGGTGCTTCTCCTCTTCAGTTCACCACACTCATTTTCTACAGGGTTCAGCTCAGAGAACTGGAATGGCCAAAACAGAAGCTTGGTTTTGTGCCCAGTGACCAATTTTTTGTTTTTTTTTAGATTATTGTCCAGTTGGAAGTTCCAAACATGGCCCATTATAAGATTTCTAACAGAGTGAGTCACTTTTTGATTTTATATCTGTTGGTATTTGATGGAATCACAGGTGCCATATATCTAAACAAGATGTCCAGGACCTCCAGCAGAAATATAGGCCCACAACATTAAAAATACAGCAGTATATTTCATTGTACACATGTGGTACTTTTTTATCACTGTGTGCACCAAACCCATTTTGAGGGTTTGCTGCTAAAAAACTTTTTTTTTTTAGTTACATCTGACCATAGAAGCCAGACCTATTTGAAGTTCAAGTCGTGTCTGACAACAGAATATGCTGGGGATTGTTTTTGGATGAGAGCATTTTCTTTTCTTGATTTTTCTCTTGAAACCCTCCCAAACAACATGTGGTATAGGTGCTGTTTGATTTTTTAAAAGTTTTCTGACCCTGAGACTCAACTATTTTCTGCAATTCTCCAGCTGTGATCCTTGGAGAGTCTTTGGCCACTAAAACTCTCCTCCTTACCATGCATTAGGACGCTATAGACACATGTCCTCTTCCAGGCAGATTCATAACATTTTCTGTTGAATTTGGCCTTTGTTTTCCCTCCTTTTTATATTTCTGTGAGACAGGAAGCCATGGCTGGATAATTTCATGTTCATAATTACCCTGGTGTGCTCAAAGTTGTGAATATGAATGAGAATATATTTCAGATGTATTTTACTCATAAGAATTTCTAGGGGTACCAGTAATTGTGTCCAACGTGTATTTGAGAAAAAAACATTTATTTCATAATGATATTTCCCCCATTTTAAATTCTTATTCTCCAATGGAAGGTTAGATTTTTGTGATTTTTTAAAATAAAAGATCAAAAGGATTAACAATGCAGATTTATTTTCACAGCCTTCTTTGATAATATTTACCAAGGGTGCCAATAATTCTGACCACGACTGTATATATAAAAATATGAATAAATACTAGTGCTGTCAAACGATTAATTGCGATTAATCGCATCCAAAATAAATGTTTTTGTTTACATAATATATGTGTGTACTGTGTATATTTATTATGTATATATAAATACAAGCACATACAGTAAATATTTTTTTTTATATTTACATGTATATATTTATATTCTTATATTTTATATTATATATAAATATTTTAAACATACAATCAACATATTTTTCATAAATATATACATGCATGTGTTTGTATTTATATATACATAATAAATATACACAGTATGAGTATACACACATATATTACGTAAACAAAAAACTTTTATTTTGGATGCGATTAATCGTTTGACAACATTAATAAATACTAATGAATAAATACTATAATAGTATACAGTATACTCGCCATTTAAGTGCAAATACATAAATAATACATATATATATATATATATATACAGTGGGGGAAAAAAGTATTTAGTCAGCCACCAATTGTGCAAGTTCTCCCACTTAAAAAGATGAGAGAGGCCTGCAATTTTCATCATAGGTATACCTCAACTATGAGAGACAAAATGAGAAAAAAAATCCAGAAAATCACATTGTAGGATTTTTAAAGAATTTATTTGCAAATTATGGTGGAAAATAAGTATTTGGTCAATAACAAAATTTCATCTCAATACTTTGTTATATACCCTTTGTTGGCAATGACAGAGGTCAAACGTTTGCTGTAAGTCTTCACAAGGTTTTCACACACAGTTGCTGGTATTTTGGCCCATTCCTCCATGCAGATCTACTCTAGAGCAGTAATGTTTTGGGGCTATATATATACACACACACACACATAGTGCTTAACAAATATATTACACCACCACCCAACATAAGGTTTGTGCCACAGCTGCCATAAACTAGCAGTATCGGTGATTACCAAAATAATTTTTTTATGTTTCTGTAATGGTTAATCCACACCCGTATGTGTAAGCTCTTTAGTCACAGTAGTGTGTAATGTTTATAATGCTAAGACATAATTATTGTTGGCTTTTATTGGATTAAAAAAATAAATCACACAAGAATTTCCTCAAAAGAAAGTCTTTGGAAACAACTAGAAACTATTTGGAAGTCAAAAACAACAGAGACTGTGGAAAAGTACATAAAAACAATGCCAGCAAGAATGCAAGTTATCATGCAAGTTATCAAGGCTAAAGGTGGGCATACTAAATAAAATCCCATACATTTTTTGGTTATTATGTGTGAATAAAGACTATTTAGTCTTAACTTAAGTTTGTTATTTGCCTAATAAATTACAATACAATTTTTTTTTAAACAAGTTTTTGATTGACAGATTCGTAAAATATTTGTTTTCTCGCTTATGACAGGTGGTCTAATAATTTTGTTAAGCACTATATATATATATATATTATATATTATATATATTAGGGTAAAACAGCCAAGAGTTGTTATTTTTTGTCTTTGGAACAAGCTTCAGGCTATAAATATCAGTCTATACTTATCCAAAGTATAAAGGAATGCCTAATAGCTAAATTGTATTTATAGTTTTTTTTAATCTTTCTAGTAATAAGCTGTAATACAAGACAAACATTTTTCAAACCTGCTTGAGCTTCCTTTTCTTCTATTTTCATATTTGATGTGCTTAATGTATGTGTGCTGATCAATGTTTGTGTGTGAATAAATGTAATTTTTTCATCATATAAAGCGATCGTGTCTCTTCAGAAGACTTGGATTAAACTTGATTAATATGGATTCTTTTACAATCTCTTTATGAACTGTTTGAAGCATCAGTGTTGTAGTGGAATGGACTTTCAATGGAGAGACAGAAATCGAGCCAATGCACATTGGCATGCAATGATTGCATCTAGCTGCCGCTGATCACAGCGTGAGCATAAAAAGGTAGCAGGTGCAACGCATACCAGCTTTTCGCTTCAGAGCCAAGCGATCACATCGTTTTGCTCCTGACTACTCTACTGAGAGAAGAGGATTGAACAAGTTCAGCGCGCTCTTTGGAGCTCTTGGTATTGTCGGTACGGTGCTTCAGCAGTGGTGGTTTCCCGTGTCGAGTGGGTTGCACACATCAGGCTGCACTACCCCCTGTTTGTGTTGCAGGCTGCCATCTATCCTTTGTGCTTCAGCATACTAAAAGAGCATTCACGGGTGCGTCTTTTTAAAGACAACGTTGTCTCGCTACAGACAACGTATCATCCGTGCGTTTCTGGATGCGATCGTTACCTGGCATCGGGTGATGGTCATGATCGCTGCCTCACGTGTCTGGGCATTAAGCATGCTGAGGTGGCGTTCGTGGATGAGTCATGTTCTCATTGCGGGATGAGATGAGCCATGACGAGCTGCGGGCCAAGCTCCGTTACCTCAAAAGGGGCGGAGCTCCATTGCCTCTGCCTCGATCTAGTTCTCGTCATAGCGGCAGTCAGGCGGGGGCTACTTCAGGTAGTAGCACGGGCGGTCTGAGGGTAACAGTGATGGCAAACCCTCCAGGGAACCAACCCTCGGGGGACCATCGCTCCTCTTGCACTTCGCAACCAGTTGAGCTGCCAAAGGAACGTGTTGGACCCTCTACAAGGAGCGTACCAGCAGTACCCTTCGGCGCACCTCCCGACGATCGGATGAGCCAGAGCTTTCTGCAGAGGAAGATTCGGCTTTGTATTTATATATACATAATAAATATACACAGTATGAGTATACACACATATATTACGTAAACAAAAAACTTTTATTTTGGATGCGATTAATCGTTTGACAACATTAATAAATACTAATGAATAAATACTATAATAGTATACAGTATACTCGCCATTTAAGTGCAAATACATAAATAATACATATATATATATATATATATATATACAGTGGGGGAAAAAAGTATTTAGTCAGCCACCAATTGTGCAAGTTCTCC
>NW_015505403.1:719153-719918 GCF_001515645.1 Sinocyclocheilus grahami
AACTAATTTGAAGTACTAAAATTACTCAAACTAAACTGAAATAAAAAAATATATAAAGCTAAGCGGAAATATTACCTAAAATAAACTAATAAAAATTACTAAAATATAAAAACAAGCTAATTCAAAATACTTGAGAAAAAAAATATATAATAGCATATAAATAATACTAAACTAAAACCGGCGCATATGCATTAGATAAAAATGATTCAGAAACTCATATTCATATTTCAAGAAAATCTATTTGACAACATATCAGTGGTTGTTTGGTCAAACTGATTAAAAACTAAAGTACAAAATCACAATTTAAAGGCATTTTAGTGCAAATACATACATATCAATACATATTTTGAGTATATAAAGTATTTCAGCTATATCCCACATACAGGCTTGCACCCTAACATGCATACATTAACGCACAAACCTTAACACACTTCCATAAACGCCTGCGGGCAGCTTGCCCTAAAATTAGTCACCCACGCCAACGCATCCATATGATCTATAAATCACTCAAGAACCTCGTGACCTTGTTCTGGTTCACCAATGGCTCCTATACCTGCAGATTTTCTTGTCCTAAAAACCACAGACCCTCGTCCCTCTGCCTCATCTATAGGGGTATATGCACTGGACGATTAACGCACAATTATCAGGGTGATATTTTATCCAAACGGCACCGACTGCCATAGACTCAGAGTCGTTTGGCACCATTTGCAGCCTGGAGTTTTATATCAATTTACCAAGTCGGCAATGAATGATTGTGGGGGGAGG
>NW_015505403.1:721638-726741 GCF_001515645.1 Sinocyclocheilus grahami
GGGGGGGTGAGGGGGTTGAGGGGAGGGAGGTTTAAGAAGAAAAAAAAGAAAGAAAGAAAAAACTTTGCTCGTAAACTCGCACAAACAAGCAGCCACCATCCGTGGCTTTGTGTGTAATTAAATTCAATAAATAAGCAAAGGTGAAGAAATAAATCAAGTGGAAACTGATGAACAACAGGAGATTAAATGCCATTGAGGCGTGCAAACAAATATTTCAATAGCGTTTTTTAATAGAGGACACGCACACACATACGCGCACACACTCCGCCCTCTCGCCACAGCTGTTGAGCACTGCTGCAATGCACATTCACCCAAAATAATAATCACCATCATCATAATCATCCACAGCACCAGAGGCACAACACACAGTCAGCCTTCCATAGTGAGTGCGTCATCTCTTCCAAAGGAAGAACACAAGTCTTTATTAATGACTATCGAAGTTGCAATTAACACTGAATAATACATGAACTACAGCTGTGCAAAGCTGAATAAAGCTGGTAATTAGGTGCTAAAGAGGAGGGGGGAAATGGTTCCAGTGAATATTAATGAGCTCATTAAAACCAACAGGAACTAGTAAACTGAAGTAAGGACCACCCACTTGCACTGTCCGCCAGTCGCAGCTCTTTCTACATATATCCTGGGGCTGGATTCACAAAAAAAATCTTCTAAAGAAATGTTTCCGAATAAAGCTCGTAAGAATGTTCAATTCATAAAAAATTTGCTAATATTTTCTTAGGAACTTTTTTTTCATAAGAATAAAATGACAGAGTTTCATGTTATCTGATTGTATGGCTGATTATCTCAATGAAAAACTAGGGCTGCCCTCGACTAAGGATTTTTCTGGTCTACTAGTAGTCGTTCATTTGAAGCATTAGTCGACTAATCACACGTTTATTAATAAACCATTTAAATCATTATAATGAGCCTTTAACTGCATACTGTACATAGTCTAATAAGCGCTCAAGCACACGCATAAAGCTTGCCATGGCATACCGGCAGAAGTAATGATTATGAATGTTTCAGGGAAAAACAGTAAGGAGACTGCATTAACATTTTAATAAATCAATAAACTAGTGCTTTTTGTTTTCGGATTAAGAGATGAAGTCGGCGACACTGACTCCGTAATAATGGATGCGCATGTATTCATGTTTCATAGAGATAACATAATCTGATAATTTGTTTTCCATTTGAATTGGTTCATTTGAAAGTAGACATTTCACTCTCTATAGATATATTTTTAATGTCTGTAAGGTAAAGATATACACAGAGTTTCGCGTTCAAGTTCACAGACCGAGACGGCAGAAAGCGCATCATGTTTGCTTTCATTATTTTACAAAAGCGTAGAGTCTTTACAGATTTGAAAGATGTATTACTCTTATCGGTATGACCAAAAATTAGGGATTCTTTTAAGAGCAAGTGAACGCACCGGCGCCTCCATCTGTCCTGCAGTGAGTGTGCTGCTGTTCAGTTTCCACACAGACGCTTGAATAGCGGACATTTCTCTAGGTTAACAGTACATTGAGCGGACGTGTAAAGTTGCTAATGCTTACATATTTCAGATGGTAAGACATATTTGCGAGGTCGATGAATGATAGTCGAGTGTTTGAATGTCCTGCCCGTAGATGTACTGTACTACCATAGACCAGCCGTTAACGATCTGTCCATCACGGAATGCGTGACTTCAAATGTGGATTTTTTTTTGTTTAGTTTTTTTTTTTCTGCGACTAAGCGACTAATAAAATTTTGGTCGACCAAGCCTCTTGACGATTAGTCGACTATTAGGGGGCAGCCTTATGAAAAACATCTACTTTTTTTGCGCTGTCTGCAGATTACTGTAATAATCATAAATATATGCGCACACTAATTACGTTACACTTATGTTCTATGCCATCCACTGGAGCGCCACTCTCTCATCAACGCACATATAGGACAGTTAGCGAAAGCTAGAGATTTCGGTTTATAAAGTTTTAAATATGGATATTTTTCTTACACAAATGCATCGCTTCACTTCAGAAGGTCTTTATTAACCCCCCCAGCACAAACGTGGTTGTGTCAATCACGTTTATACACTTCCTCCGAAACATTCATCCCTCATAAAAAAATTCAGATCAGGTTTGATTTTCTGCATTTTCACATCCGTAGCAAGCATTTTGATAGGAAAGGAAGACGAATACGAAAAAACGGAAAAGACGCATACAAAAATGTTGTACTCCGTGTGCAAAGACCTTAAATCATGGGGTAATTTTCATTTTTGAGTGAACTACCCTTTTAACTTTGTTCTTAAGTTAGAAAGTTACAAATGTTTCATTAATCCAGACCATTAATTCGTAAATGAAAAGTCATACCAGGTTTAACTGAAATGACATGAGGGTGAGGAAAAAACATAATTAGATTTTTGAGTGAACTATCCCTTTATGAAACTTGATAGGGTACATTTTAAATTCATGTTGTCTGCAAGTAAACCTTAAATAAAAGTTAAAAACAACCAAATTTGGCTGAACTTTAGTTTTGGATAGCACACTGAATGTAGGATGCTTTATTCAACCTGTGGTGGGTTCTTACTGAATGATCTTTTGACACTGACAAAAATCTATTCTAAGGGTCAAAAAAGCTTTTGCTATGTGTTTCTTTCATAAAACAGATCTGTCCTCCTACATGCATGTGTAGAACCACTTAAAGGTTCCTAAAGATAAATAAAAGTGAATACTAGGTAATAGTGGGCTGCTTCTAAAGGAATTTCATACAAGGCTTGATGATTTGTGGTGCTCTTATAAACTGAAAAGGTTTTTGGTTACTTGTGTAAGACAGACCTCATATAACCTTTGTAATTTTATAAGGTCACCATAACAGTCCCTTTAAAATTATAAATAGCCTGTAAATGATTTGAAATGGCTAGCTGAAGTTTCAGTGTATAATTTTACGGAATGGTTTCTTAAATCTGCCACTGATTGGTCAAAAAATTATAGTCCCGCCCTGAAAATCGTGCTATTGGCTGAGCTACTGTTGCTTTGTCAGGCAAAGCAATAATTGGTCATATATTATAACAGTACTTTTAAAAGTATAGGCTAAACAACCTATAAATTACTAAAAATGGTTAACTTAAGCTAAAGAGTGTAATTTCACTGAATGGAACTGAAACAATCAATGAATGTTTTCAAACAGGTTACCCAAACTCCTCTGTTCTTCTATTGGTTTGTCAAACACAAAATTCCGCCCCCAATTGCACATGATTGGCTGAATCGCTGTTGCTATGTCAGGCTGGTTGGAATACAGAAACAAACAGCAATGTTTTGATAAGTCACACTCTGAGTCACAGCGTTTACACTTTTCAAATAAACTACAAATGACTTACATAAAGCTGTTACCACAAACTGAGAAAGGAGAAAGTGTTAAAAGCCAACATACTTACTTATATAACACATATTCACAGTTTTATTGTGAAAGCATGAAATGAAAATTCACCTTATCTATTATATAAATGCTTTTCATATTGTGAAATTCTTCTATAGTAATTTTACTGTGTACGATCCATCCATACACAACATACCTTTAAATGGACTACTTCGCCGCGGGGCCCCCTCAAGCGTGTAGTACTGGTAGTGTCAGTATATGGTAACTAATAAGACACATTACTATACTTACTAATGGTATATACATGGTAAATATTAAGACACATACTGTACTTGGTATATACGGTACACTTGGTAAGGCCTAACCTTACCTAATAAAAGGGGACTGTTTTTCAATTACTGTTAATGCTAAATTGCTCTCCACAACAGTGCTTACAAAGTTTGAAGAACTGGTAATTCCTGTGCAATGTTTATGTAAAATGGTGCACTTTATTTTACAGTCCTATTTCCATATACTTACTATGTACGTACTGGTGTATGTACCTATTAGTTAATGTACAGAATAAGTTATGCGGTACTCAAGTTGGGGGGTATAAACATGGACCAAGGTACTTATTGAGTAATTGATGGTAGGTGCCAT
Source organism: Sinocyclocheilus grahami (assembly GCF_001515645.1). NCBI lineage: Eukaryota > Metazoa > Chordata > Actinopteri > Cypriniformes > Cyprinidae > Sinocyclocheilus > Sinocyclocheilus grahami. Next base: position 725,629 of record NW_015505403.1, read on the forward strand.
TGCAGTTAACTTGCCTTTTCTTTAACGACACTGATTCTCTTAACTAATTGGTCCAACAGAGATTTTGATGACGTACATTCTAAATAATTATGTGTGTAGACAGATTTTATTTTGGAATTATACAGTAGCTACCAGACTCATATTCGCACTTGCAACTCCTGATTGTCATGTGTCAAAATTCCTATTTACTGTGCTGTGCTGCACAGTTACTGCCGTGTTCCCAACCAACTTCCAAAGCATGTACCAGGAGGACTTGAATTTACAGATATCCACAATTTGTCAAAGTTTTGGTAAGCACATTTTGTTTCACATTAGTTATAAAGAACGCACACTGTAAGTTTGTGCCTGTTATTAACCACACTTAAGTACTACACATTTACCATTTCTATACCATTAGTAAGTATAGTAATGTGTCTTATTAGTTACCATATACTGACACTACCTGTAAATGACCATTATTACCCACCAGTAGTGGGCCGTGCATTTTGCACCTAGGCCTTCAGTGGCGTCCTACATGAATTAATCCATCTCTTCATACCATCATAATGATGCCACGGCTAAAGAAACCATAAATATTACACAGTAATGCAGTATAACAGGGCACTACATAACAGACAGGTATCTTATGTAGCAAGAATGAATGCCATTACTAAAGAAAGAAACCCAATTAACTATTGCGCTACATATCATCTGTAGCTGAAGCATTAACCTAACAAAATGACACAAATACAGTCCATCCGATCTTCTTACAGACATTTATTCACCCAAACGTATTTATACTTTACAGATTGCATTGGTATAAAACAAATAAGGTGATTACATGTGTTTTAAAGTTGATCTAACAATTTAATACCACTCTTACGGCTTTATTTCATCTTCACGAGTCTCCCCGCCGGACTGCCAGCGCACTGCGGGATGAAAATACTGGTTAGCACAGCTTTACTAGGAAAGTGAGCAAGTAACATTAAAATAATTCATACAAGACAATGAAGAAAAGTGTATAGATGTGTTGTAACGTACCTCTGTGACTCTCATCTCCCCGCCGGTCTGCCAGCGCCAGCGGCGCTGCGGCCGGAGGAAAAGACCGGTTAATACAGCTCCACTCGGGAAACT
>NW_015505403.1:727014-736245 GCF_001515645.1 Sinocyclocheilus grahami
CGCTGGTGCTGCCAACTCAAAATCTGATTGGTTAAAGCAACAGTTTCATTGTCATTGATTTAAGCTAACAGACGCCTGCACTGTTGATTCTGAAGGCCTTAAGGCAGATTTCATTGACCCTGGCAACACGATTGCTGAAATATGATTGGATAAAAGCTCTAATATAAACATACACTGCTGGAAGCAGCGCAACCAAGAGAAAAGCTATGAAATGAAGAGAATAGACTATTGGAAATAATTTAATACACATTCATGGAAAACTGTATTAAACTAAATCAGTGATTCTGATCGTGTTTAGGCCAGCAGAGAAGGCTTTGCTGGCCCTGAGGGCCCACCACTGATACCCACACACTTGTTTGTAAGTACTACATATTTACCACGTGCATACTAAGTGCAATATGTGTCTTGTTTGTTACCACATAATACCACATTTTTCCATAGGTGCTTCACATTTACCATGTACATATCATTACTATGTACAGTAATGTGTTTTATTAGTTATCATACACGGATACTGTAAGGACGTGGCTGTTTGTACCCACTTGTCTGTAAGTACTATATATTTACCATGTATATACATTAGTAAGTACAGTAAAGTATCTAATTAGTTATCATGTATGGGCACTATCCGTAAGTGACCGTTATTTCCACACTTGTCTGTATGTACAAACTAATTACCATGCATGTACGACTGTTAAGTACAGCAGTGTTTCTTATTTGTTACCATGTACATACACTTCAGGTAAGTACCTTGTGTTACCACTCATTTGCCTGTAGGTACAAGATATTTACCATGTATTTACCAGTGAAGTACACGTACTGTAAAATAAAGTGCTACCGGGTTTTGACTACTTAACATGGAAGACACAGTGGTAGCGGATTTACTTGTTAAATAACATTTAACCTAAAGTGGTAACCTCTTACTCAGACCGCAGGCTGCTTATTGCAGTCCGCTACAATAAAAATTCACCTCACGTTCAAAAGTGCCAATGCACAACTGCACTGAGGTCTTCCTCAGCAACAAACTTTGACTCTGCCACTCTTGAGTGCGGCCGTTGCAAAACTTCCCCATTCATTTATTACTTTCTATTGTTTCCAATAGAGTCTGCCAGGGCCTGGGATTGAAACTGCAAGGACGAAATCACTTTCCCTTGGCCCTCGGCTCCCAGCGGAGAACACAGATCCCTTGCTCCCCCCCTTCTCCCCACTTTCTTTCTCTCCAGTCTCACAACAGCTGCTCTCTCCATATTATCTATCCCCCCTTCGTTTGCCTGCCCTTTTCTTCTAATCCTCATTCCCGCATGTTATAAGTTTCCCTTAGACGCTCCGCCCGCTTTGGTGGCTTCTGATTTGTTGTTTTGCTGCTGGCTGGCATTTGTCTATTGTTCCACTAAGTTTTCAACTCCCTTGATACAATAAGATGGATTTTGACTTTGCGTGCCAGTTTGTTCGAAAGGAGGCTGAAGGCTGCATTCAAGAGTTTGGATTGGTAATTGACTTGTCCTTTAAATTGTGCCATTTGGAGCCACTTTCCAGCATCAAATGCTTTAAAGACACAGTTCACCCAAAAATGAAAATTCGGCCCAGAGTAGGGGTGGGCGATATGAACAAAATCTTATATCACGATATGAGCATTTAGTTATCATGTATGGGCACTATCCGTAAGTGACCGTTATTTCCACACTTGTCTGTATGTACAAACTAATTACCATGCATGTACGACTGTTAAGTACAGCAGTGTTTCTTATTTGTTACCATGTACATACACTTCAGGTAAGTACCTTGTGTTACCACTCATTTGCCTGTAGGTACAAGATATTTACCATGTATTTACCAGTGAAGTACACGTACTGTAAAATAAAGTGCTACCGGGTTTTGACTACTTAACATGGAAGACACAGTGGTAGCGGATTTACTTGTTAAATAACATTTAACCTAAAGTGGTAACCTCTTACTCAGACCGCAGGCTGCTTATTGCAGTCCGCTACAATAAAAATTCACCTCACGTTCAAAAGTGCCAATGCACAACTGCACTGAGGTCTTCCTCAGCAACAAACTTTGACTCTGCCACTCTTGAGTGCGGCCGTTGCAAAACTTCCCCATTCATTTATTACTTTCTATTGTTTCCAATAGAGTCTGCCAGGGCCTGGGATTGAAACTGCAAGGACGAAATCACTTTCCCTTGGCCCTCGGCTCCCAGCGGAGAACACAGATCCCTTGCTCCCCCCCTTCTCCCCACTTTCTTTCTCTCCAGTCTCACAACAGCTGCTCTCTCCATATTATCTATCCCCCCTTCGTTTGCCTGCCCTTTTCTTCTAATCCTCATTCCCGCATGTTATAAGTTTCCCTTAGACGCTCCGCCTGCTTTGGTGGCTTCTGATTTGTTGTTTTGCTGCTGGCTGGCATTTGTCTATTGTTCCACTAAGTTTTCAACTCCCTTGATACAATAAGATGGATTTTGACTTTGCGTGCCAGTTTGTTCGAAAGGAGGCTGAAGGCTGCATTCAAGAGTTTGGATTGGTAATTGACTTGTCCTTTAAATTGTGCCATTTGGAGCCACTTTCCAGCATCAAATGCTTTAAAGACACAGTTCACCCAAAAATGAAAATTCGGCCCAGAGTAGGGGTGGGCGATATGAACAAAATCTTATATCACGATATGAGCATTTTTTTCACACTACTGATATAAATCACAATATAGTTATTTTTGCTTTAAATAAAGTCTTTATGATATAAACATTTTTGATACCATAGAAATGTCATAATTCTTGTCACTATCACAAAAAACTAATACTAGCCTAAATAAAAAAAAATAAAAAATCAAGCTCACTGAAGACAAGTAAACAGTCGATTAAATAAGAATAATAAACTAATTCCATGCAATAGGATAAAAAGAAGAACAAATAAATAATAAATTCTACATACATTGTATAAAGTAATCAAAGGTATAAAAACACTGCATATTCTTCACTGTGTAATTAAATATATATTTCTTCTTATTAAAGTTGATAAGTGATTTAGTCAAGAGCAGTGAGAGATTTTTTCTCTTTTGTTGCTTGATTAACATGAATGACAAACAGCAGGAATATTAGACTGCTGTCACTTTAAGAGCTGTAATGTACTGTTACACATGTGTTTTCTTTCTCAGCTGTTTGCTTTCACTTAAGACCTAAAATACTGTTTATGAGGATTCTTGCAAAGACTAGTATTTTGATGCATACAAGTGTGTGCATTTTACCGTTCAAGGCCTATAATTCGGCAAAAATAACTGTTTAATACTCGTTTAACTTGAAGTATTAGAACTCAAATTAAATAAACTAAAATAAATAGACAAACTTTTATATTTTAAAAAATTACTAAAAGTACAAATCTAAAAATACATTTTTATTTTTATAATACAATAATACTGATTCCGTCATCTTTTATTAACTCTCATGTTACTTCAACCCATACAACTAACTTGTGTACTCTTTTTCAAGAACACCCTAGAGATGAATTTTACGAAATAGAATCAAGTCAAAGCAATGGAGAACATGACACGAAAGCTACAGCTCGCATGGTCCTCCCACTTATTGCATTAATGAAGTGCACTCTGACCTCTAACACAGTGGCCCAGAGTCTGGTAGTCTATCGGCTTTTATTGAACTGTGGTAAATCATGTCTTGCACTGGGCCCTTGGCTGATCTAAATTATTGTAATGAATGCATGATGTCAGCTGAGGGCTAAAGTTCACACGGACAGTCAATGCGCTGGCCAGATCTAGGTACGATCTAGGTAAACTAATGCCAAATCCATTTGAAAGAGCAGAAAACATCTGTATCTTCAAAGCAAGAATTTAAAAGTGCAGCAGACATTTCCAGAAGAAATCAGTGTTTAGACATAAATCAGTCAGCATTTTGTTCCATTACTTGAGAGCAATTAAAACCAGCACGTATTTAGACTGTAAACAGTTGGAGTTAGCTAGCTAAGCCACCAACGTTCTTGCTTGCAAATTCTTTGTTTACAGATTTAGCATTAGCTGGCCTTCAAAACCCAGCAGAAATGTCTGTGGAAAATGAAAGAATACTGATCAAAATACTTGAAAATATGGCAAATGTTTTTGCTAATTTCTTGCGTGTAAATGAACACAGTGTCGTGTTTCACTCTGAAACATGCAGTGCATATATTTATTTAAATCGCAGCTTTTGCGATTTGATAACCACACTAAGCCATTTCACAATTTCACTTTTATTTTAATTTGTCATGTGAAATCTTGCTTTGAAGACACGCATCTGATTTTTTTGTTGTTAAATTACCATCAAACAGGGCCTCATTTACCTTCTTTCACTCTCACAGTCTCTCTAAAGCTCTCTATGGACTCTGATCACTAATCAATACAAGTGTCACAGTGTGGCGGCCCTTCGCCTCAAGCAGCAGTTGACGATTCAGAGCTTCATTATGTAAAATCCATTAAACACCTCAGTTCCAGTAGCATGGCCTCCAAAGAACATGCTTCTCAAGGCCTGATTTGTATGATTATGGAATAAATACATAACGTGAGGCTTATCCAATCTACTCAAGCTGCCACGGTCAGCAACATCTGGAAAAGCCGTGAACCAACACAACATATCTTGATTGGTTTTGCCTTTGCTTAATAACCCTGATCAGTTGGGGCATCAGTCATGGTGGGCTCCAGGCTCATCCAAGGCTTTTCCCACTGGGAGTTGTTCACCTGCTTACAGACTTTCATGCAGGGTTTTCCCACTGCTTCATCATGGCTCTAATTTGTCTGATTAGCTAAAACAAACTCCACGCTTCCTCATGTGTGCCACCGATTTATCACGGTCAATCTCCATGTCATGTACTTTACGGGAGTAATCCAATATAAAGAATGTAAGGGAATAGTTCCATACGCTGCACATCAGCAAGAAACAAGATACATCTGCGATAGAGGAGTCATTCACGTGAAAAGACAAGGCAAGAAATCATTTGAGTATCTATGTACAAAACATCTTTGATCACATTTTTTTCTTTGAGAGGAATATTCCACGTTAAAAAGTGAAAATAAAATCAAATAAACTGCTTTGATCGACATAAAATAATGTTTACTCGACAATAACATTTTAAATATCCAGTTTCATTTTGAAAGAAGTTAGAAGTTAAAAAGTTAAAAACTACTAACGCAGAAATAATTATGACTGTTTATAAAACAAACTTTCAATATGTTTGACTTTTAAACAATTGTGACCCTGGATCACAAAACCAAAGATCAAACATCATCTGAAAGCTGAATAAATAAGCTTTCCATTGATGTATGGTTTGTTAGGATAGGACAATATTTGGCCTATTTGAACTATTTGAAAATCTGGATTCTGATGGGTGCAAAAAAACAAACAAAAAAAGACATTGAGAAAATCACCTTTAAAGTTGTCCAAATTAAGTCCTTAGCATTACATATTACTAATCAAAAATAAAATTTTTATATTTTTATGGTAGGAAATTTACAAAATATCTTCTGATCCTTACTTAATATCCTAATGATTTTTGGCATTAAAAAAAATCGAAAATTTGGATATTATATAATATTGCTACAAATATACCCACGATACTTAAGAGTGGTTTTGTGGTCCAGGGTCAATTTTTTTTTAATATAATAATAATAATAATAAATTATTATTATTATTAGCAGTAGTAGTATTACTATTAATATTATTATTATAACTCAATACTATTTTTAAACAATTAAAAAGAATATTATTATTATTATTATTATTATAACGCCATTTGTTAAAAAAACAACTTGTCAACACATTTTTAAACAATTCTTAAATATAATAATAATGATAATAACAGTTATGATTATTATAATGATATGTAATAATAATCATCATCTTCATTTAGATTTTTTTTTAGACAAGTTACAATTATTTTCCAAGTTGCATGTAAACCTGTAGTATTCCTTTAAAAAAAAGCATGGATAAAAATGTCAGTGAGTAAGATGTATAAATGTGATTAAATACTGATAAAAAGAACAGACGGGGTGTATTATTATCTGAGACAACATAAAGATTTCAAACACAAAGCCCGATTACTAGACATGTAAACTGCCTTTGACGAACAAAGGGCATAATCGTTTTTTGGCTTGATGATTTGCATTATCGTTGTCATTAGTCATCATGAGGTCATAAAAGACACGTGACAGCACAAGAACTGCATTTCTAGCGTGTTCAATAAGACGGGGAATAAACAAAAGATAGAGGCCAGACACCTTAAATAGCACGTCACATTCTTCACAAGAAGAAACGTCGCTAGTATTCAAGGGAGAGTCTCGCTGCAAAATATCATCAAAACAAAGAGATTCAGAGAATCCCTCACTAGCCGTCTTTGAGGAGGGAGAGAAATCTCACATCTCTGACAGCCTTTGTGAGGGCAGCCTGTCTGTTTGTCGAACGCAGGGGGTTGGGGGAGGTGGGCTGATTTACGTCAGCCGGCACGTGCGCACTGCTGCTGCTAGCATTTCTGAACTCGGCTTCAAAGGCATGTTTTGGCAGCAGCTTTCATACCGTTACACTCTGGCCCACTGCTGCTCTCCCGAGAGGAAAGACAGACAAGGAACAGGAGGAATAGAGAGAGACGGGCCGTAACGCCTCATCTACGAGCAAGTTTGAAAGTGTCGGCGTCTTGAGTTGAAATAAATATTTGTTTATTGCCACTTGTTTGCAAAGAACCTACTTTCATCTTCGAACATCATGGGAATCATAACAGTTCTGGTTCTTATTTCCGGCTTAATTCCATTAGCGACTCAATTAACGATTCTTTTAGTACTGGAAGAAAAACTATACACTTTCAAACTGCTACTGAATCGTCAGTGCCACAGCTGAAGAAGTCATATTTTATCTTATTTCACAATCTGATGCAATAAAAATAGTCTGTAGTGTAAAACAATGTCCTCACAGGCTGCATGCAAAAACAAATATAAAACGTGACCGGCATTATCCAATTTACTTTTAGCTGATCAAATCCAAATTCACAAAATGAATGACTCTTATGAGCGAGTTCTGTTAACGAATAGTTTAAAAAGAAATACTATTTTATCTTAGTTCTCAACCTGATGCAAAAAAAATAAAAATTATATCATAAACAATGCCCAGAAATGTCTTCTATACTGAGTCCTTGTGAGCTGCATGCAAAATCAAACATAAAACGTGACTAATCAACGTCACTTTTTGTGAATCAATTTTTAGTGAATCAAAAACATACAGCACCGGCAGTGAAGTCCGATTCCTGCAACAAATGACGAGTCAGGTTCATGAATAGTTCAAAAAGTTACTAGTTTGAATCAGTCTGCTTAGTATAATTCACTGCATTAGCTGAGAGATCATCTTTTTTGTGTGCAGACAAAATGCATATTATAACTGAAATACAACTGAATGAATCAGAATCAAATTAAAATCTTATGAATCACAAATCGGGAAACCAGTATGGATATCCAGAGTTAATAAAAGTAATTACTTTTGCTTTACTATAAGTCAGTTTGTCTGTGCATTAGATTACATTGCGTGCGCTGTATGTTTGTTAATGCGTTCAATTTAGATTCAGTAGTGGCATGGTTCCAAACCCGTAAGTTCCCATTCAGTCAGTCACGTTCTACGTTACGTCAGTGACTGACGAATTGGGATCTCGCCCGAGAGCCCAATCACCTTCGAGTGTAAACTAAACAAGCCAATGATAGTTGGCGTGCGTGTTTCGCCACGCGCACCCCCCCCCCGCAGTGCGGGTATAAAAGGAGAGCACGTGCAAACGCACATCATTACAGCATGCTGAAGCAGCGCTCATAGATGAGTCGTGTTCTCAGTGTGGGAACAAGACCATCGCGATGTTGCGGTCTAGATACCTCCTCACTAAACGGGGGGGTATCCCCCTTGCCATGCCCCGCTCTAGCTCCTCTGGTTCTTGGAGGGCTACTTTGGTTCATGGTCAGGGAGACCTGAGGGTTACGGTGAGAGCTTCCCCGTCGAGTACGTCTCCGCGGGCCTCTCATTCCTCAAGCATATCGCACCACCTGGTGCTTCCGGACGAGTGTGCTGGGTCCTCGGACAGGGCGGGGTCCAGCATCTTGTGCGGGGCACAGGCAGAGGACAGCTCTGGAGATGAGGATTCGGTTGCGCTGCCACCGTCAGGTAGAGTGGCGTTGCCCGAGTCAGATCCAGAGCTGACCGCTATGCTTTCCCGGGTTGCTGAGAGTGTTGCCTTTCTTCGGACAGGGGTGTCCCTTGGGCGAGTATCCAGGCATGTTGTTGTGTCAACAGATGCCTCCGCCAGGGGCTGGGGTGCCATGTGCAATGGGAATGCAGCTGCGGGGCTCTGGTCGGGGCCCCGATTGCAGTGACATATCAATTGCCTCGAGTTGCAAGCAGTATGGCTGGCTCTACACCGCTTCAAATCGCTGCTACGCGACAAGCACGTACTGGTCAGTACGGACAATACTGCGACCGTTGCGTACATCAACCACCAGGGCGGTCTACGCTCCCGTCGCATGTCGCAACTCGCCCGCCATCTCCTCCTCTGGAGTCAGAAGCATCTGAGGTCGCTTCGCGCCATTCACATCCCAGGCGAGCTCAATCGTGCACCCGACAAGCTCTCACGTCAGCCCACCCTTCTGGGAGAATGGCGACTCCACCCCGAGACAGTCCAGCTTATTTGGAGACGCTTTGGGGACGCTCAGGTAGACCTGTTTGCCTCTCCGGACACGTCCCATTGCCAGTTGTTTTACTACCTGGCCGAAGGACCCCTTGGCACAGACGCACTGGCATGCAGCTGGCCTCGGGGCTTACGCAAATATGCGTTTCCCCCAGTGAGCCTTCTCGCACAGACACTGTGCAAGGTCAGGGAGGACGAGGAGCAGGTCCTCTTGGTAGCACCATATTGGCCCAGTCGGACGTGGTTCCCCGAGCTGATGCTCCTCGCGACAGTCCCTCCTTGGCGAATTCCTCTGAGGAGGGATCTCCTTTCTCAGAGAGGGGGCACCCTCTGGCACCCGCGTCCAGACTTGTAGAATCTCCACTTATGGTCCCTGGACGGGACGCGGAGGTTCTAGGTGGGCTACCTCCAGCGGTAGTGAACACCATCGCTTCAGCTAGAGCCCTGTCTACTAGACACGCATACAGGCTGAAGTGGAACCTGTTTGTCAGTTGGTGCTCTTCCCGCCGGGAAGACCCCCGTAGATGCCCGATCGCAGTCGTGCTTTCTTTCC
>NW_015505403.1:736658-755322 GCF_001515645.1 Sinocyclocheilus grahami
GATCCCAATTCGTCAGTCACTGACGTAACGTAGAACGTGACTGACTGAATGGGAACGTCTAGGTTACTTGTGTAACCCTCGTTCCCTGAAGGAGGGAACGGAGACGTTACGTTCCGTCGCCACAGTTGCTGTACCACCGCTGTACGGCCGGGGCATGTAGTCTCGGCTCCTCAGCGAAAAACTGATGTGCGTTTGCACGCGCTCTCCTTTTATACCCGCGCTGCAGGGCGAGGTGCGCGTGGCTAAACACGCACGCCAACTGTCATTGGCTTGTTTAGTTTACACTCGAAGGGGATTGGGCTCTCGGGAGAGATCCCAATTCGTCAGTCACTGACGTAACGTAGAACGTGACTGACTGAATGGGAACGTCTAGGTTACTTGTGTAACCCTCGTTCCCTGAAGGAGGGAACGGAGACGTTACGTTCCGTCGCCACAGTTGCTGTACCACCGCTGTACGGCCGGGGCATGTAGTCTCGGCTCCTCAGCGAAAAACTGATGTGCGTTTGCACGCGCTCTCCTTTTATACCCGCGCTGCAGGGCGAGGTGCGCGTGGCTAAACACGCACGCCAACTGTCATTGGCTTGTTTAGTTTACACTCGAAGGTGATTGGGCTCTCGGGAGAGATCCCAATTCATCAGTCACTGACGTAACGTCTCCGTTCCCTCCTTCAGGGAACGAGGGTTACACAAGTAACCTAGACGATCTTTGTTCATCTTCAGAACACAAATTAAGATATTTTGGATGAAATCCGAGTGCTTTCTGACTCTGAATAGTCAGCAAGGATACAACCGAGAAAACCTTTTGTGTGCAAAGAAAACAAAAATAATGATTTTATTCAATAATTAGTCTCCTCCCCATCCCCCTAGCACCATTATCGAGAGTATCAGGATGCATGCGTGTGCTTTGATCTGCACGTAAATGTGATACTCTCAAAAATGGCGCTAAGGTGATGCGGAGAAGAATAATTGAATAAAGTCATTATTTTTGTATTCTTTGTGCACAAAAAGTATTCTCGTAGCGTCACTGAGGTCAGATGGACTGTTTTAATGATGTCCTTACTGCATTTCTGTGCCTAATTAATGACAGAATTTTGGGTGAACTCTCCCTTTAATTATTCGTTAATCATTTCGTTTGCTGAACATTATGAAAAATCAAATGGTTCCTGTATGTTTTTACAAAACAGAATCGGTTCTAAATAAGAAAAATCTCACTGATCTACAAACCCACAGCTGATACAAAGTGATACTTTGCGAAACGCTTAGCTGTGATTTTGAAAAACTCACTCTTTCTTTTAGATCACTCAATACATTTTCCTGCACAGCTCTCTGAGAAAAGCTGCAGGTTTGCATAGTTGGGTGGATGTTTAAGAGGGTCACGTAGGAGTGATGGATTAAAATATCTGTACCAAATGAACCCTGTGTGGACACAGCTGTCTCGGCCAGAATGAAAGTCATTGCTCAGAGGGCCGGCGACTGGGCAGCGCAGTGCCGAAAAGTCTAAATGAAACCAGCAATCCCTTTGGACCCGGCAAGTTGCCCTTTGGCCTCTTTTTCTTCTCTGACTACTCAACTGTTAATCATCATGCAAGTTCCTACAAGATAGAATAATGATGAAAGGAAAATTTAAAAACTGCGAGGTTTTGAGAATAGCAAAGGTGCTAGATGTGACGCCTCAGTCATCTTGTGTGAATATTTCAGAGATTTTAATATTTTGAGTAATTCATAAAGAATGAGCTGTGCCTGCTGATAGAGCCTTTTTGCACACACTATCTTATGCACTCAATGTGCAGCTCAGATACTATTTATGTAGTAAAAAAAAACTAAGAAACTACCCCCCCCCCAAAAAAACACAGAAAAATCAACAAACAAAACTTAAAACAAAATCAATAAACAAAACAAAACAAGTTCGACAAGCCCTCCAAAAAAAATCAACAAAGCAAAATACAAAATAAAACAAAATATAATCAACAAAGCAAAATAAAAACAAAAAATATAAATCACAAAACAATAAAACCAAAACAAAATCAAGCAAAACAAAAATCAACAAACAAAACAAAACCAACCCCAAAACAAATAAACACACACAAATAAATAAATAGAGAAAATACATTAATAAAATAAAAAAACTAAATAAAAAACAACAAATAAAGCAAAACACAAAACAAGATAAACAAAACAAAATAAAACCTAAAACACAAAACAAAATCAACAAAGTGAAATAAAAACAAAAAATACATAATCACAAAACAAAACCTAAACAAAATCAAAAACAATAAAACAACAAAACACACACACACACAAACACTCGAAAAAAAATACAAAGCAAAACTATATACTCTCCAAAGGGTCAGGGGCCACGGGGTGACCCATCCACCAGTAGTGGTTAGCGAATAAGATGCAGGTTTTTGCACTGAAATGTCATGCAAAAGTGGCACAACTCTTTAGTGAATTCATCCCTAAAGATGTGATTATAAAATACAACTAGCAAATCAGATACAAAACACTGGAAGACCCCCTGTGCATCTTCCATTGCTTTCAACGTCAGTTGGAAGCCACAACAAAAGAACGACAGACCCAGTTGAGTCTTCATCTCGCATATTTCATTTTCTTTCTCTCCTTCGAGATGCACATGATGCCGTCCTCCCCCTGCTAATTTGTTCCTGTTTCCTTTCTTCTTCCACATCTCTTCTCTTTTAAGCTTTCTCTTCCCTCCCTCCGCCTCTCTCTTTCTTTTTAGATTTCTCCTTGCTCTCAGCTTTTCTTTTCCCTCTTTATCTCCGCTTCATATGAAATAACTGTGCGCTGGGGTGAGGATAATGAGGTTGTTCATCCAGAACTTCAAACCGAGTCTCTCCGCCCGATTCTAAAACAAACCTAATTCCGGAACAAATATTTTGCCATACAGATGCTGAGCCGAGAAAAGGTGTGTGCGATTCCTTGTGTCACATTTTCCAATTCACGCATCAACAAAACAAATGTAAAAAACAGAGAATAAATGGCCAAGATGTATTTTGTGAGAAATGTTGCATGTTTGATTGTCAGTTTACTCAAAAATGAAAATACTGTCATCATTTTACTCACCTACATGCTGTTTAAAGGGGTCATATGATGCGATAAAAAAATTTTCTTTCTCTTGGTGCATAAAGAAGATCTGTAAAGTTGCAAAGACTAAAGGCTCAAATCCAAAGAGATATTCTTTATAAAAGTTAAGAGTCAGCCACACCTACCTAAAACGGCTCGTTCTAACACGCCCCCACATATCTACCTCACTATGTGGGAAGATTTGCATAACGCCGCCCAAATGTTCACGCAAAGAAGGAGTAACTTTTATTCTTGCTGTAGTATTGTTGCTGCCGCCGCTGCCATGTCGTGAAGGCGCTGTGTGCTTCGTTGTGAAAGCAAAACTACTTTGTTTGGCCTTCCAAAAGAGGACGATATCTGCTTCGTCATGCCTAGAGCTGATCCATGCTGGTCGCTAAGGAAAAACTACAACATTGCGCTGTGGATCGCCGGATCGGCTTTCACCGTGGACGAAGCGGAGTCCATCCCGGAGTCGTCACATGTCCTTCTGGACGCCGTTCTTAAGCCCGCCGCCTCTGCTCACTCTAACCCTCCGGCCATTCCTCACGCTAGCCCCCGGCCACTGCTCACTGTAGGCCGCCGCCGCTCAGTCTAGGCCGCCGTGTGTGCCGCTGTTTCGTTGTGAAAGCGAAACTACTTTGTTTGGCCTTCCAAAAATGGACACGACTAGAAATTAGTGGTTAAGTTGTATTTACAACACTGTTCCAGAACACTTCAACCCAAATATTCAGATGTGTGCAGTACATTGTATGGAGAGTAGACTAAAATGCCGGCTGTTCTGACTCAAAGACTGTAAGTAAGTTTTTTATATTTAAAGAGTTTTTATATTTTATATATTTAAAGCGAGTTTTTTGGGCAGTGTAGAGTAGGCTTGTTGTTTGTCATTTCTCCGATCACAAATGCAGACATGGTTTTATATTTACGCGGCGCGATGCAACGCAACGTGTAAATAGACAGTATAAGTCATTATAATCCATAATTATGTCCCCACTGGATGCAACAAATGCCTCGTTTATAATGGGTTTTCATGTTTTTGTCTTGTCGCTCCGGCCTGACAGGGCATCATCACAATATGGTGAGGGGCGTAACATTTCCGTCTCACGCTTGAGGTATTCGGCCAATCACAACGCACTGGATAGCTGGCCAATCACAGCACACCTCGCTTTTTCAGAACGATGAGCTTTGTAAAAATCTACGCGTTTCAGAAAGGCGGGGCATAGAGGAGAAACAATAATGTACAGTATGTGGAAAATAATGTTTTTTTTTACCTCAATCCGCATAAATACATTTCATTACACCAAATACACAAAATAATGTTCTTTTTAGCAACATCATATGACCCCTTTAAAACAGTATTGTCTTGAATTTTATATACACTTTATATATAGAGATGGTTTTCTGCATGTGTAAATGATGACAGAACTTGTATTTTTGGTTGAACTCTTCATTTAAAGTTTGCTATGAGTGAGCAGATGTAAATATCTCTACATAAGAAGGAAAGGTAATTAAAAAGCCAGACAGATAGAAATAGAGGGATTTTCCCATCATGCTAAATTGGCCCGGGCCAACATATTGTACACACAGGCCCGTTAATACTGGCAGGTTTGTAATTGTAATTGCAGTCAGTGGGGAAAAAAAACCCATGATGCTACATTGCCCTGCCATATTTACTATAAAGCAGATTAATATGGGGTAATTATCATAGCTTGGCCTGTTTAAACAATATACATGAGATCTATCATAACGAGGTCTAATATGCCTGGAGAGAGCCATCCGTTACCATTCCCATTCGAATAGACACTAAAGTCTATTGCATTCCTTTATTAGCTCATCAAAAATATAATGCGACAAAAACAACAACCAAAAGATTTTATATTGTATATTAAATGTTAGATATTTATCTATAAACATTAATATATACTATGTATGTACATATATCATTATATTTATTACTAATTTAATTTATTTTTATCATATGTATGTTATTACGTATTATTTTATCTAATAAAAAAAAATAATTATATATATTTTTGCCCCCTTCCTGTTTTTTAAATTTTTTGCATATTTGTCACACTTGAAAGATTCAGATCATCAAACAAATTTTTATATTACACAAAGATAATGCAAGTAAATACAAAATGCAGTTTTTAAATGATGATTTATTTTATGAAGGGGAAAAAAGCTGTCCAAACCTACCTGGCCCTACGTGAAAAATGAATTGCCCCCTCCTGTTAAATCATGAAAGAACTGCAATTAACCACATTATTTTAGAAAGCTGAGTTAAATTTCACTAGCCACACCCAGGCCTGATTACTGCCCGACCTGTTGAATCAAGAAATCACTTAAATAGAACCTGTCTGACAAAGTGAAGCATGCTTAAAGAGCAACACAACATGCCGCGATCTAAAGAAATTCAAGAACAGATGAGAATCAAAACAGTTGACATGTATCAGTCTGGAAAGAATACACAAAATAATGTTCTTTTTAGCAACATCATAAGACCCCTTTAAATCTATTATTGTGTTAAATGTTTAGGCTACAATGGCCTAACATAAAGTATAGAACATAAAAGAAGATGATTTGAGAAACATCTCAGTATTTTTGTTTATGCAATGAAAGTCACTGGTAACCAAACCAGCTTACCAACAGTCTTCAAAATACCTTCATTTATGTTGTGCAAAAGAAGACTTTCAGGTTTGAAACAACATGAGGGTGAGTAAATGATGACAGAATTTATTTATTTATTTATTTTTGGTGAACTATCCCTTTAAAATGAATCACTAAATTAATATATTGTATGCAAAAACAATTAATTTGTTGCTGACAAATCTTGACCCTCTTGTAAAACCTTGACTCTTCTTTATTTTAAGATAAAAGGTGATTTCAGTTGGCGACAGTTTAAGGCATTCGGGATCAGGAGGGTGAAATGAAACAGACAGCTCTCTCTCCTTGTCATCACGTCCGTAATCACAACTCTTGTTTGGCTATCGACCGCGGGCCCGCTGTAATTCTGCCACGTGTTTGCCGTGTGCGTCCAGGGCAGGTGGAGGCGAGCGTAAGTCTGCCATAGACACAGCCTTCTGCTGTAATGTGGAAGCTGTAGAAATGAGCCTGTGTGCTGTTGTACTTTAGGGCAGTTCATCTCTGCAATGAATAGTCCCCTATGGGCCGGATGCTTAATGGCATTTATTAATAGAAGCATGCAGCCAGTAGTTTGGGCCAGAGCCCTGCGAGAGCCCTTTATTAAAGTGTCTGGACATAAAGGGAGGTAGAGAAAGACAGAGAGTCAGGGAGAGCGAGAGAGAGAGAGAGAGAAACTGCAAATGTGCAAGTATATTGATTGTTCAGCAGAGGAGAGAGTGTGTAGATCGCTGTGTGTGTATCGGTGTGTGAGACAGCAAGAAAAAGAGATAGGAAGGACAGCCCCAAGCATTGGTAGTGACATAGATTAAGGTAAACTAAAGCCTGACTGTCATTCTCACTGCTTTTACTAATTGCCTTTGGGCTGCCGGTCCAAAAGTTCAAATGTTAAAGGGTTATGTAAACCAAGCCTGAAAGGGACAGTTCAGACAAAATTGAAAATTCTGTCATCATTTACTCACACTCATGTCTTCTGAAACCAGTATGACTTTGATTTTTCAGTGAAAATCAAAAATAGACGTTTACATGAATGTCCAAGCTGCTCTTTTCCATTCAGTGAAAGTGAATGGTAGGGCTGCCCCCTAATAGTCGACTAATCATCGACCGGCAGGACATTCAAACACTCGACTATCATTCATCGACCTCTCAAATATGTCTTACCATCTGAAATATGTAAGTATTAGTAACTTTACAAGTCCGCTCAATGTACTGTTAACCTAGAGAAATGTCCGCTATTCAAGCGTCTGTGTGGAAACTGAACAGCAGCACACTCACTGCAGGACAGATGGAGGCGCCGGTGCGTTCACTTGCTCTTAAAATAATCCCTCATTTTGGTCATACAGATAAGAGTAATACATCTTTCAAATCTGTAAAGACTCTATGCTTTTGTAAAATAATGAAAGCAAACATGATGCGCTTTCTGCCGTCTCGGTCTGTGAACTTGAACGCGAAACTCTGTGTATATCTTTGCCTTACAGACATTAAAAATATATCTATAGAGAGGAAATGTCTACTTTCAAATGAACCAATTCAAATGGAAAACAAATTCTCAGATTATGTAATCAGGCGCATCCACTACTGTAGATCCAAACACAAAAAGCACTTGTTTTTTCAATTTATTAAAATGTTAATGCATACCGTTTTTCCCTGAAACATTCATAATCATTATTCTGCCAGTGCGCTGTGGCAAGCTTTATGCATGTGCTTGAGCGCTTATTAGGCTATGTACAGTATGCAATTAAAGGCCCATTATAATGATTTAAATGGTTTATTAATAAACGTGCAATTAGTTGACTAATGCTTCAAATGGACGACTACTAGTCGGCCAGAAAAATCCTTAGTCGAGGGCAGCCCTAGTGAATGGTGACCACTGCTGTCAAGCAAGATTGTACTTCATAATGACTTAAATATCAGTCTTTTTCACAAAACTATCATATGACTTCAGATGACTTGAGATATTGTCACGCTGTGCCTACTGTGAAGGAGCGAGGAGACGAAGGAGAATCCAGAATAAACACAGACTTTACTTTACACCAGGGAAATCACACGTAGGACACGGGGATGACGTACATTCAATACTGGACGACCAACTCAGAATATGGCTGTGCAAAAAATCGAATGCGATTTTCATGCGCATCTCGTCAGTAAAGGCGCTCCTGTGATTAGTAGTAAATCTCCAGCACGTGCGTTCAGATGGAGCAGCATTTACTACACAGAGCCGTAGTTCACTGACAAGCTACACAAAATCGCATTCAAAATTGGCAATGAATCGCCTGCGATTTTGAACGCGCAAACCTTGCACGCTGTATACAAACCCAACACAGCAACAAAGACACTATTTATTAATCTGCGTTAATGTTTGTTAATAAAAAATACAGACGTTTAGTGTTTTTTCATGTTGTTGTTGCTGTTACGTGACGTAGCGGTGTCTGACTAGGGTCGAGACGTGGGGTGATGACATCATCTTATCACAAAATATACGGATTGGCTGTACACACAAAAACGCAAGGGTGTTGTTTTCAGATTAATCCACTCTGGGACCCGGTTTAAAAAAATTTGAGGTTTAAGGATCCCAAAACGCTGGATCCGTCTGGACGATACACCAATACGATACAAACTTTTTACGTATACAGCTAAACGCATCTCTGTGTGGACGGGCCCATAGAGTATGAGCTGAAAAAAAACTACTTTCATGGTTTATTGTTTTTTGTTTTTTTTAAGCTTGCCATCTCCAGTCCCCATCCACTTTCATTTCTGAAGGATAGGCTCCTTTTGTACTTCTTGGAAGTCATACAGGATTGGAACAACATGAAAGTGAGTAAATGATGACAGAAATTTCATTTTTGTGAGAACTATTTAGTAGTTTAATTTATACATGATGACTATGAGGTAAATCACTGGCAGTTGGATCAAAACTTGACTAATGATGGAAAAAGTTGAAGTGTAAAACCTTGGTAATGTTGGATGAAATTGAGAAAGAAAGAAAGAAAGAAAGAACGCCAAACATAAAACCAGACCAAAGCAAACATACAAAACACAAAAAGAACAACTGAACCAAAACAAACCAAACAAATAAAAAATACATAGTCTTTTTGTAAATAAATAAATAAATGGCATTTGTATATTTGAAAAGTCATAATTTTTGCAATTCTGTTGGTGCCACTAGCAGCAGAAATTAGGCTTCATCCAAGTATGCATACTTCCCTACTACGCAGTAAGTGAAAAACAGTATGTGCAAATTTACAGTATTCATAAAACAGTAGGGGAAAATACCCATATGCCCAAAATACCCAAAATACCCAAATACCAATACGCAATGGTCGACGCCATAAGTCATGTGACCGTGATAACAGGGTGGATGAAGTACTTCCATTTTCGCTTTTTTTTTTTAATGGTCGGTCGCAAATTACCTACTTATCCAAAAGTACCAACTCAGAGAGTATGCGATTTCTAATGCAGCATGTAGTGATGCAAACGCAAATGTTTGGTCTACACATCCAACACCATACATACTTAATGATAGTTCTGTTACTGTAGTGGTAACAAACCTTCATACTTATAGGGGGCGATAGAGATACCGTCTATTGTCTGTGCCATTAAAACCCAAGGAGATGTCAATGGTGTAAAAACATTCTGAGAAAGATCATCTTTAAACTGTTGCTCCACTATAACAGTAGTCGGCCTGAAAGAGAAAACTTTCCACCTAAACGCTACTAAACATGTTACTGATGAAAAAAACATCCACTATTGTAAACTGAAAACGCATCTTACCTGATTTGAAGAACATGGGAGTCATTTTGTTGAAAACATGGAAAAGAGAGAAAGAGAGGGAAAAAAGGAGTTAGTCATTAGCTCAAAACAGTTCAATGCATTTGCAGACCGCTTCATACCTCTGGCAAGAAATCACACAGCAAATAACGGTATTTACACAGTGGATGAATCCTCAATGGTAATGCTGGCAGTGACATCACTTTCCATTTCTTTCATTGATGCCAAATTCAATGACTCTGTTGGTTGCGAAGATCTAAGCGTGAAACACAGTAAGCCCTGGAACAGATAACTGTTTGATGTACGGACTCCAAATAGACAATCTAAACTGGAATGACATGAAATTAGACAGCTTGCGCCTGTGTGTGTGCGCATGCATTTTTGTGATGTATGCGCTAATATTGCTTTCAAATGATGCCTTACACTCCTGGGCCCAGTTGCATGAAATCCCTTATGCTAAGAAATCCCTTAGTTATAAGGTTAAGGGAGCCCTTAGTGAAACTTGGGTTGCAAGAAAAAACCCTAAGGGTTAACTTAAGGAACCTTAAGGTTGCCATTAAGTATTCCCCTTAATTATTTAAGTGTTCCCTTAAGTGTTGCTACAAAGTCCTTAGTAACCATTTCACCTTAATAAATTTAAGGGAACAAAAGAGCTCCCTTAAGTCATCTCAAACTCAGTATCT
The DNA here is from genome assembly GCF_001515645.1 of Sinocyclocheilus grahami. Lineage (NCBI taxonomy): Eukaryota > Metazoa > Chordata > Actinopteri > Cypriniformes > Cyprinidae > Sinocyclocheilus > Sinocyclocheilus grahami. The sequence continues at coordinate 746,830 of NW_015505403.1, forward strand.
GCAGGATTTTTAAACTCAAATGTAAGACTTAAGACATTTTTTAAGACCTGCACAAATAAAATATCATATGAGCGCAGTAGGGCAATGACTACACTGTAAAAATGACCGTGAATTTAACGGTAAAAGACTGTAAAAATGCTACAGTAAAAACCTGTTAAATGGTTAACGGTAAATTCCCCTACTATATACGGTGAAAAACTGTATTGGACATTAATTTTACGGTAGTATACCGTTTTTGGAAGTGAAAAAGACTGTATAATTTACAGTGAATAACCGTAAATTGACATTCCCAGAATTCCCAGCGTTACATTTCAAATGTGATGTTTTTATGTTGAAGTAACTATGTTTCTTCTTAGTTTTTTATTATCGGTTTTGTATATTAGGGTTGTGTGTTACACCTAATGTTGTTAAATTAATGTTTATTGCATTATTTCAGTTTCATTTGTGTTACCGTGATGGTGTTTAGTGTTTGTGTGAATGACACTGTGCACCTTCATTATATGTTATTATTTAAAAGCTGCTTGTGATGGGCTTTGGTTCATCATGTGACTTTCTCATCCCCACCTGCATTTGGTGGTTATCAGTGTATTACAAAGGTACAAAACAGATGTCAGTACTTCAATAGGTTGGTATATTAACATTATATCAATTAATGAAATTACGGTATTTAACTGTAAATGTAAGTTAAAACCGTAAAACTTAAAACGTTGCTACCGTATTTTTTACGGTAAAATTCCGGCAACCAGAGCTGCCGGTTTTTTACCGTAAATTTGAAGGAATTTTTATTACAGTGTATGGTAACATATTAAACTGTAAAATGACTGTAAAAAAAGTATTACTTTTTTGACAGGTTTTCACAAAACAAAAAGTTTTACATAACTTCTTAAGTAAATGGATGGGTTGTATCAATTATGATACCAATTTAAACAATTATTGTTAATCAATTATTACATTAATTAAATAACAATATAAATATAATTTGTCTTAATTGTTTAGATTTTTATAATGCATTATCTTGTCAATCCAACTGTTCACATTTACAACTTTGCGTGTTTGTGCCTCAAAACGAGGGTTAATTTTCCCATTTGGTAAATTTTCCATCATTGGTCACCAGGAAGCGCTTTCACTGCAGAAACAAAGTGGTTTCCTCGGTAATGACTGTACACAAAGCAGCACAGAAACGGGCAGCACTCATGCTTATTTAATGTTTGCCTGTGTTTTAGTTGGTTAGGTTTGTATTTCATTATGTTCTGTTTATTGTCATAGATATATCTGTTTATTGTGAGATGTAGGAACTATAGTAACCGCGGCGCCCATTGCCGTATGTTGCCAGAAACTACCATGAAACGTTTAGTATAAACACTTAGGTAAGAGTGACAGTTAAGATGTTTGTTGCAACGATCCTAAAGAAATCCCTTACCTCAGCGATACCCCTAAGTCAAATTACTTAAGGACTTTCATGCAACCGGGCCCTGACCGCTAATCAGGGGTTCTCATTTTCACTTGGTGCACTTGAAGCAATAAATCTTCATGGACATTTCGCTTGACCCTCCCACTTACATAAGCCCCGCCCACCCACCTGCGTTTATACCATCCAAGGCCATCTGCATTAGACAGAGTCAAGCTGTGCGCTCTCTCTCACCTCCTTCAAAGCCTTCCATACTTCCAGCACAGAGACAGTTCCCCATACTCTCGTCCAAGGCAACCTACACTTGGCACGCCAGGCGGAGAAAACACACAGCTTGCGTCTCGGTGCTCAATCTCGCTCTCTCCCACCACCAGTGCAGAAAATAATGCACGCCAGAGATGATTTTCATACCCCTCGCCCATGCATAATGTTATGGAAACTGAGAGGAGATTGTATAAGACTGGGTAATACACTGGGACGTTTATATAAAATATAGACGCAGTGAAAGAATTTTTGATGTATGCTATTGCATTTAAAGAATGGCAGAGCTGTTGAAATATACTTGGTATTATACATTTTCACTTTTTTCCCTATTATTTTTCAACAAACAAACTTACAACAATCTTCAAATAAATAAATACATTTGTTATTGTTATTATTATTATTATTGTTAAAATTGCCATCATGAAATATGACATTTTGTTTTCATTATATTTTCCAATACAAAAATAAATAATTCAATAATTCATTAATCATCAAATAAATAAATGTATAAGTAGTAGTAGTAGTAGTAGTAGTAGTAGTATGTACCTGTTAAAAAGTTTTAGCATCATAAAATAACATCTGATTTTTTTTAACAAAAACAAAATAAACCTATACAACTCATCAAATAAATGAATAATTAAACAAACAAACAAATAAATAAATACTAATATTTTTATAATATGTTAAAACACTTTAGGTACCATAAAATACTTTTTCTTCATTTTTGTTGAACAAATGTAAGCCTACACCAATCAACAAATAAATAAAATATATTATTATTACTATTATTATTGTACAACTATATATATATTAGTACTGTCAAACGATTAATCGCAATTAATTGCATCCAAAATAAAAGTTTTTGTTTACATAGTATGTGTGTGTACTGTGTATATTTATTATGTCTATATAAATACACACACATGCAGTAATGAACAATTATTTGTGACTGTATATTTCAAGTTGGAAAAGACATTTAGTTCCCACTTTAAGTGAACCTTAGTTCTCAGGTCATCTACAAGATGGATTAAAATGCTGATAAAGTCAAGAAAAGATGAGACATAAACACATGACAGTATGCTTGAAATGTTAAAATGTAAAAAATAATAATAATAACATATGTTTATTCTGTGGCACCTAAAAAAATTATTTGCCACCTAAGTTTTTTTCTTATAGGAGCCAATGGCTCCTTACTCGATTTTTTTGTCTGGAGCCCTGAGACTTACTAGCTTCCTTTGCAATTCTTAGTTCAGTTTTAATGGTGTTTTGTAGTTGTGACATGATTTAGCTGTGAGCAGGCATCTCTATTTTTTGCTCATCAAGATTTTTTTTTTTTTATTGCGTCACATATTTTTATTTTATTTTATAATCTGTTTATTTTGTTGTTGTTTTTTATCTGTCTATCTGCCTATGTCAATCTGTTAGAGTTTTTGTCTATCTTTATTTATCTATCTATATCCATATGTCTGTCTTCCTGTCTATGTATATGTGTCTGTCTGTCTATTTATCTATGTATTTACATATATATATATATATATATATATATATTAGTCTGTCTCATGTATTAACAGAGAATTAATTTGAAGGATATATATATAATTTCAAAATAAATAGGTCTAACATCTGCAAATGATTTAAAATAAACCAAGATAGATTCAGCACTGGACAGCGTTTCACCACTGGACAGCGGCCTGTATTCCATTCATATGAAGTGCACAATAATCTGCATTTTTCCCAAACTTTCTCGCAACATCTGCCATTGGTTGGCTAAACACCACCCCAAACACACCTCTACTAGTTAAGCCAGTGTTGCTCTGTTAGGCTCATTGAGATGTTCAAACAAAATCCGTTCTGAAAGCACCACAGAGCCCCTACCTTCACACTCTTCGGGGGAATCAACCTAAAAAGGGCTTATTTATAGCTGTCTCTGCATATTAAGCCAGGATACAAAAAAGTATTTCAACACAGTACAAAATTACACAAACCACCTTGAAAAAATATAGCAAAGCAAGTTTGCGTTTCAGCACCGGACAGCTCCCAAAGAGCCTCAACTGGGAAATGCAAGGGAGTGGCAACAGGGACAAGCTTACCGAAAAAATAAAGGGTTTAACCAACAGCGCTTCACTCAACTCCACCGTGTTGCAACGTGCCAGGCCTAGAGCGAGAGTGTGCCGGAATGATAAACAAACAAGCGTTTTCTATTTTTTCCAAAGGGTGGAGGAAGTAAAGCTTGGGAGGAGGGGGGTGAGAAAATAAGACTCAGGGGCATTGCAACATGAGCTGATTTCAGCTGTGCGCAAATGGGCGTCAGAGGATGAGCGCGGAGCGTCAGATGTTTGAAGAGGGCTGACGCAAGAGGGGGAGGATGAAGCCGCTACTGGCGACGTGATGCCTCTGGAAACTTCTACATCAGACGAGCAGAACGCGTGCGGGCAAGTGCAGAAGCTGGAAAAGCTTATGTTAAAGGATTAGTTTGTCCAAAACATGAGAACTCAGTTGTCATTTACACACCCTCGTGTCGTTCCAAACACTTATAAGTTTAGTTTTCTGTTGGGTACAAAATTAGACATTTTGAATAATGTGCTGGTCAGTAGTTTCCATTGAATGAACTTATAAAGAAGACAAAAAAGACCATAAAGTATCATAAAAATGTCCATATGACTTGTCCACCTTGTTTTAAATCTTGAAATTTACACCAAAATTTTCTTGCCCTCAAATGAGAGGTTCACTGTCGCGACCAGACCATTGAGAATTAGATCACTTAAGGTCCGTTCACACCAAGGACAATAACTATGAAGATAAAGATAAAGATATAGTTCTAAAAATCATTCACAATATTGACATCTCTCTCCTTCTCTATCTAACAGATCCGAGTGGAGCGACTGGGAATAACAGCAGACAGAAGGATCGATTTAAATGATCTATGAAAGATATTAGTAATGACATTTATGAATACTTTATGGAACCTAGAGAATGTCATCATCAATTTTTATATAGGGAAATGAGTCAAGAATATAAAACAAACAGCATTAAATTTTGAGCGAGACATCCATGTCAGACTGAGCGTGCCCGGAGAACGTGAGATATGTGGCATGGGGAAGGGAAAAAAACGAGAAAGACCGAAGGAAGGAGACGGCACTTTGTCATTCACAAGCTATTCTGGGCCTCTGAGACTCGGACGATACTGAGGCTCTGTCAGGCTCAAGGCAGCCTGTGGGGAAGGAAACTCCAAGAAAACACTCGCTTATCAGCCTATTGATCGCTCTCTGCAGGAATAAGCGAAGTTGATTTTCCTGTATTAGACAAAAAGCAAGGAATCTAGTAAATACAAAATCAGCAATCTCTCCGGATTCCAAAAAAGCTATGGATTGTTCAACCAAACGAAAGCACCCAAGAGATATGTAAAATGTAATAAAAATAATAATACATATATTTTTAATTGGTACTTTTTCATCGATTTAAAAAAATTTAATATATAAATGTAACAAAGAAAAAAAGAATAATACATATATAAATTACAAAAAAAAGTTCACATTTAAAAGTATATATATATTTTTAAAAAAAAAATTGTTTCAAGCACAAACCTTGAAAGTACGCAAGATGAAAAATGAAAAGTAAAACATTTTATTTTAATGTTAAGTTAAAGTAAAAATAATACATCTAAATTTTAAAAACTAAAATATTAATTAATTACAGAAAATTAAAACTTTAAAATATATACATAAAAAACATTTTAAATTTATAAAATAATAAATAAATAAAATAAGCATTTTCTTCTTATTTTCTAGTCTAAATAAATTAATTCATTCATTCATTTAAATTTACTTAAGAGGAGAAAGATCACTAAAAACAGTTCGTTTCAATCATAAACATTACAAAACTGAATGTTCTTAAAGTTTACTGGAATACAACAAAATGCTGATTAATAAAATGTTTGTTTTGGCAATTTCACATGCACATTTAACACATAGCATTACAATTTGACTATATTTGTGAGGAATACTCATACGCCGTGAGTTTTTGGCAGTTTGTGTGTTCCATATGCCGCGAAACATCTTGTGCACCTTTAATTTTACATACAGTATGGCACAAAGTCTCTCCCGACATGCTCTTCTTAAATTGAAGAGTACGCTCTCTATGTGTTGTTTAACATTTAATTATTGCAGGTTTGCGTCATATTCTGAGTTGCATTATTTTTTATTCATTTTGAGGAATACTGAATCTGTGTTGTTGTTGTTTTGTGAGTGAGATGAATTAATGCATATTCATATTTGTTTTAGAACTACAGTAACATCTTCTGATTTCTCTCAACATGGGGACAGGAGAGCTGTCAATCAATAAATTGGGGAAAAAAGTAACATGCGTTACTTATTTGAAAAAGTAACTCAGATATTCTCTTGTAAATTAAAAAGTAATGCGTTACTTTTCTAGTTACTTGAAAAAAGTAATCTGATTATGTAACTCGCGTTACTTGTAATGTGTTACCCCCAACACTGGTCACAAGCGCTACATCTCGAGTTTTTGAGTCAAAACTCCAATTATGTTTCTTTTCTGTAGCAATGGTTTTGAATGCTGATTTCAAACATCACGTTTAAAAAGTCTTTAATAAGAATAAACTAATCTAATGTTTTGGAGATTAAAATGTTTTACAATCTCTGTTACAATAAAATGTGTATATTCTAGTTTTTTTTAACTATTTACTGTAAATTTTTATGTAAAACACTTTATTACTTCTGTGTTAGAAAATTACTAAATCAATAATACATACATAAAACAAAACATAAAATACAACAACAACACTACTACTACTACTACTACTAATAATAATTTCAAACATCTAGTTCAAAACTTTCTTAAATTTTCAAAACTAAAAATGATTAACTGATTCGATTTAAGTATTTTTATAGTACTAATAATAAACAAATCAAAATAACAATTATTATTATTATTAGTAGTAGTATTCTGTACTGTGATATTAGTGTGGCTGTTTTCAAAATAGTTGATCAATAATGAATAATATTAGTAAATAATAATAATAATAATAACAATATAAAACAAATAATAATAATAATAATAATAATAATAATAATAAAACAATAACAAATAATAATTATTATTATTAATAATATTAATTATTCAATATTATATTAAAATGTTTTTAAGTCTGAAGTTCAGTTATACAAATGTTTCTCTCTTTTTTTTCTTTTTTTGCAGCAATTGTGAATTTTGATTTCAAACATCCAGTTCAAAAAATTCTTAAATAAGCATCATTTTTAAAACTAATCTAATACCAATTATAACAAAAAAAAGTTTAATGCTTCACAAACTGTATCTTCCTTTCGGGAATAGCGGCAAAAATGTTCAATGTGTGTTCTGTAGCCAAGACTTCAAGGCTTGTGTCTATACCAAAACTGACTTTCAAAAATAAACCAACCCTGACTAAATGTTCACTGGAGTAAAAAGTGTGACAACTTGCCCCACCCACCCATATTCCATTTAAATGCAGTCTGGCTAGATTCCTGCAGTTTTAAAACTAAACGCAAAGCCAGGAAAAATAAATAAAATCAGCAACTCTGCCCAATAACTAGAATATTCTGTATCCTCTGGGTCATGAGGAGCTTTGTATTCAAATAGCACCTGTTGGAAATAAGCACATCCAAACGGAGAATAATTACAGTGATTTGCGTAAACGGGAGGAGCGTGCAGTAATTGCAGTGTATTGCGCAAGCGGCGAGAGCCCGAGCTTACAATCTCGCCCCACGGAGTTCAGAGCGCAGGAGCCGCGGCCAGACTGAGCTCCATCAAAAGAGGCCTCAGATAGCAGCGGTAATTAACACGGCAACACATAAGCCAACCGAGAGCGCGCGTTTGACACGGGCCTAATTCCGCTGCTTATAGCTCTGGCTAAGACCAACGCAAATATTTTGATAATAAGCAGGCGTTAATGACTTTGATGTAAAAGTACCGCGGATATAGCCTTCAAGACGTAACACTGCAGACCAAATAAGGCTGTAGACGTCCAACACTAGAGGTTACGCTACATCAGAGAAAACAGTGACAGTGTTAGCAAAGGAGTAACTAGCTGAAAGTAGCGATGTAACTAACTTAATTTTTTCAGTACTCTGATATTAGTGCTGCTGTATCTAAAATAGTTCATAATTAATACAAATAGCTAAAAACAGCTTTTTACAACAACTATTGTGAAACGCAACCAAATGCTACTGTTGTGTTTGTCTTGTTGTTAATGCCTGCAACTTTACTATTGACTGACATGAGGAAATGATCAAACATGCTCTCAATTTCTGGTATGTAGTGTTGAAAGTCTGATTCGTTCAAGTGAATTGGCTCATTGTGGTGGTTCATGTAAAAGAACAGGTTCAAATGAATGATTTACTGATTCAGCTTTTTTTATAGTGGAATATTTAGTTGAATACAGTTTTCAAAACTGTACTTTTACAATGTTTTCAGAAAAAAAAACTGCTGATAAAAAATGTGTGTATTCTGTTTGTTAACTGTACTTACTGTAAATTTGTATTTTCTGTAAAGTTCAAATATGGTAAAGTTACAATGCTGCCATCTAAATCTGATCAATTCAAACATTTCAATGTTTAAGATATTATAATAATAATAATAATAATAATAATAATAATAATAATAATAATAATAATAATAATAATAATAATAATAATAATAATAATAATAATAATAATAATAATAATAATAATAATAATAATAATAATAATAATAATAATAATAATAATAATAATAATAATAATAATAATAATAATAATAATAATAATAATAATAATAATAATAATAAT
>NW_015505403.1:756495-762475 GCF_001515645.1 Sinocyclocheilus grahami
TATAATAATAATAATAATAATAATAATAATAATAATAATAATAATAATAATAATAATAATAATAATAATGATGTTTTTAAATAATACAGACAACAACAACAAATAATTATAATACTACTAATAACAATTATTATTATTATTATTATTATCCTGTCCTGTGATATTAGTTCAGATATTTTTCAAAATATCTTATCAAAATAGTAAATAATATATTTCATATCAGTAAATAATAGATTAATAATAATAATAATAATACATTTTCTTGTTAATTTTCAGTACTACGGTATTATTGCAGCTTTGTTCAAAATAGCTTAAAAATAATAATAGAATAATAAACAAATACTAATAGCAATAATAATACATTTTGTTGTTGTTAATTTTCAGTACTGTGATATTACTGCAGCCTTGTTCAAAATACTTCAAATATTATTATTATTATTATTATTATTATTATGTATTGTGATATTAGTGCAGATATTTTCAAAATAATTGATCAATAATAAATTAAATTATTATTATTATTACTATTATTAGCATTATTATTATTAACAATAATGATGATAATAATAATAATAATAACAATGTTGATGATTATGATTTCTCAGTACCATGATATTAGTGCAGCTGTTTTGATAATAGTTTATCAATAATAAATATATTTATAAATAATAATAACAATATAAAACAAACAAATAGGTAGGTAGTTCCAAAGATCTTGCCCCTTTAAGTAGCTTTGCTAGTTTTTGTTAAGTTGTAGTGTAGCGAACTACTTTTTCAAATGCATAACTTATATGTAGATCGACGGTTATGGTCCAGTTATGCTTTTGGAAATCCAATTCACAGTGTTCCTGTTTGATTTCAAACTGACCCAGCTCTTTCCACACTCTCAAACGCACACATTAAACAGCGCTATCCGTAAAACTCTCTGAGCTTCCTCTAGTGTGTTGTGCCCTAAAAACCCGTACAGCATCCTCGTCTCACGCACTCTCTCGCTTTGCCTATTACAAATGATGTTATTTAGCAAACGTCTAAACCGACACCCGTGGGATGCGGCGGTTGATGGGAGAGAATGTATAATATTGCATAAGGCATTAGCACGGTGTAAAGGCCCCAATGATTGGTGTTAAGGTTTTCATTACATGAAGTGAGTAATTGCTTGTCACTCGGAGTTGGCACGTCCCACAATCATCCTCACTTCTGTGTCATCAATCAGCCGTTAAACTGCTGACGAGCCGGGCTCCCCATTTAAGAGCAGTGGCGGAGACCCTTCGTTCGCTTCGTTACCTTTGCGGGAGAACGCGAAGGAAATGCGCTGTTGTTGAGGACATTGACAGGCAGGACATCAACTTTGGATCTGTTTGTCCAACCAATAGAAAATCAAATCAGTGGGAACTCAGATGCTATTGTCTGTCCATCTAAATATCTGTCTGCATCTTTCTAGCTACATCTATATTCTTTTTTGTTACTGTTGTAAGATTTTTATTTTTGGCATTTTGCCTCTATTACAATGGGACAGTGTAGAGTAGACAGGAAGCGATGTAGGAGAGAGAGAGAAGGAAGTGGGATCAGGACAGGTCCTCGAGCTGGGATTCGAACTCGGGATGCCCATAACGCAACAGCGTTATACAGTATATCGACGCATTACCCACTAGGCTATCAGCGCCAGCATATCCGTCTGTTTGCTGTCTATCTGTCTGTCTATACAGTATATCCAATCACCTATCTACATATCCATCTGTCTGTCTATCTGTATATCCATCTATATATCCATCTGTCTGTCTATCTATCTATCTATCTATCTATCTATCTATCTATCTATCTATCTATCTATCTATCTATCTATCTGTCTATCTGTCTATCTGTCTGTCTGTCCATCTGTCCATCTGTCTGTCTATCCATCTGTCTGCCTGTCTGTCTGTCCATCCATTCCATCTATCCATCTACATATATATTCAATTGCCTGCCTGCAATGGAATAGAACTGTCCGTCCGTCTGTCTCTATCCATCTGCCTTTCTTTCTCTCTATATATCCATTTGTATCTCTATCTATATATCCATCCGTCTGTCTGTATATTCACTATTGTTGAGGAAAATGACGTTGAGGACAAGATATAGCTTTGATCTGTTAGTCCAAGCAGTGGAAGAAAAAATCAGTGGGAAATCAGCGGCAGCACAAAAATGACACGTTTCAACTTTGAGATGTCAAATGTGCTTGTCTAAGGAACAAAGAAGTGCTAAACTGAAGTCTCTTGGCAAGTCTGAGTCGTAATAAAGTAAAACACAGGCCCATCTAAAATCATAGTCATCAATAAAAGTCACTATCTGCCTAGCTTTTCAATTTCTCCAGCAGTGTTTACTTAGAAAACCGAGTATGAATCCCAATGCCTCCTTCTTACACGTGGCCAGTCGCCTAGATCTCTTGCACATCAAACTGAAATTTGAGGCAGAGGGTGCAAGACAAGCTTTTTAGTTCTTTTTTCCTTATTATTAATATCTTTTTTATGTAATGAAGTCTCCCCCGTGAGAACGGAGGGTCATGTACACACTATTACTGATGTAACTGCAATCAGGATAAAATGCCAGAGTACCGCAAATGATGATGGCTGGGAGAAAGTGTGTGTACTCTTGCATGTGATGTATGAGTGCAGGCGCGCGTGACATTAGTATTAACCTACATGTTTGATCTGGAGATTGACTACTAACACAACCTGCAATCATTCTATCTATCCGTCAATCTGTCTGTCTGTCAGTCTATCCATTCCAACTATCTATCTATCTATCTATCTATCTATCTATCTATCTATCTATCTATCTATCTATCTTTGTCTATCCATCCAACTATTTATCCAACTATCTATCCAACTATCTTTCGGACTATCCATCCATCCGTCTATCTCTGCCTGTCTGTCTATCTGCCTTTGTCTATCCATCCGACTATTTATCTGACCATCTATCCAACTATCTATATATCCATCATTCCATCCATCCATCCACCTGTCTATCCATCTAACTATTCATCCAACTATCTTTCAGACTATCGAACTTCCTGTCTGTTCATCCATTCATCCGTCCGTCCGTCTGCTACATACATACTAAATGCTACATACACTGTGTAAATTAATTAGTCTTCACTGTGTTAATTCTATCTATCTATCCATCCATCTGTCTATCTATTTGTCCATCTGTCTATCTATTTGTCCATCTACAAATCTATCTATATATTTTATTAAGTCGGCTAAATCTTACAGCTGGTTTGTTTACTGACTCCACACCGGCATCACACTCTGAGATTTCTGAAAACGTATTATCCATCATGAAAGAACCAACAGGGTCCAGAGGCGGGGCTCAGTCTGCTGCTCTTGCCGGAGTAAACACTGGTCGGTTGGGCAGGCAGACAGAGAGAAGGGCGGCAGCGAGGAGCGATGGGAGATCAATAGCTTAATGGAATTAGCCCGGCTTTGAAAACACCTCTGCCAATCATATTTACCAAGGCTTGCTTTTCAGCGCCAACCCTGCTCAATATTTAAAGCCAGAGCCTATGAATCGCTATCAGTACCTTAACACGGCAGCTGCTGTCCGGGCAAGTTTACCTCTAAAGCTGAAAAATTTGAATCAAGGTCTTGTTAAAGTTGGGATGCATCTACAGGAGGCTGATTTCTTTTCACGTTTTAATATGGGCCAGGGTGCACTGTTGCCCATGCACAGACGTACTTGGAAGAAAATGCGATTTGCGGTGGCCATGTACACATATACTTGCACAAATACACTTACGTTTCCCCAATGCACCCACATAACTTAATTCACAGTGTAGCTGCTCGGCTTGACATTTTAAGCCATTCTACTAAATTGTCTCTGCATGGCACATGCTCAAAACTCTTTCCTGTCTGGTTAGTGGGCAAGAGTGGTTTACCTTCCAGCTTTCACCCGAACCTGACCTCCTCTCTAACTAAGTTAGGGGATCCACCTAACTTGCTCAATTTGGGTGTAGGTTCAAAGCCATCAAAGCCCCTGTGCCAAACGCACAGCCTAAGAGTCATGTGGCTGGGCCCGATTACGGACGCAGAACAGATGCCCACCTGCTCCCGCTGAACCTGGCCTACTGACGGGCACCCGGGGTCGCCCTGGGGCGCCTTAATACGCCCGCTCCATCTGTCACCTCCAGAAATGAAGGGCAGAGGCGGCCAAGAGCACCAGCATTCCTCCAGATTCCATGCCATTCCATCCCATCCCGAGTCTGGCCAGGTTGGAGGACGTTAGGGCTGTGCGATATGACGATATATATCGGATGGACGAAATAAAAAGTCTATAGTTTCATATTATGCTCTATCGTTTATTTTGTGGTGTCCCAAAATACATTGTTTACGGTAATACTTTTTCATCATTTGGATGACTGCGATCTTTTCACGCCACCACGGGGCGTGAAGTGGGGACAGAACCAGGTGGAGAACGACCAGCCAGGACAAAACGAGGAGCTCGTTCCTAAACGAGGGACTACATCTGTAGCATGGACATGTGTTTTTAAGCACTGCAGTTTTAAAACAACAGATTTTAAGCCGTTGTAACACAAACAATAGAGCTATATGCGTGCGCCGTCTCTGTTTCTGTGTGAGAGGAGCATGCATTTTTTGCCACTTTATTGGCTTTGAACGATTACATAAACACACTTATATGCGTCATAATCCCCGTCTTTGCAAGTATCCTCATAAACACAGTGATTAAGGTCTTAAGAGAGAGTAAACAGCTGAAAAAGAAAACGCATATGTAACAGTTTATTGGATCCGGACTTCGGTCTTAAAGGGCTGTCCACAGTCAACACAGCCATCTACCAGGAAATTTTAGAGCACTTCATGCTTCCTTCTGCTGACAAGCTTTATGGAGATGCTGATTTCATTTTCCAGCAGGACTTGGCACCTGCCCACACTGCCAAAAGCACCAAAAGCTGGTTAAATGACCATGGTGTTGAACCTGACCTCCTCTCTAACTAAGTTAGGGGATCCACCTAACTTGCTCAATTTGGGTGTAGGTTCAAAGCCATCAAAGCCCCTGTGCCAAACGCACAGCCTAAGAGTCATGTGGCTGGGCCCGATTACGGACGCAGAACAGATGCCCACCTGCTCCCGCTGAACCTGGCCTACTGACGGGCACCCGGGGTCGCCCTGGGGCGCCTTAATACGCCCGCTCCATCTGTCACCTCCAGAAATGAAGGGCAGAGGCGGCCAAGAGCACCAGCATTCCTCCAGATTCCATGCCATTCCATCCCATCCCGAGTCTGGCCAGGTTGGAGGACGTTAGGGCTGTGCGATATGACGATATATATCGGATGGACGAAATAAAAAGTCTATAGTTTCATATTATGCTCTATCGTTTATTTTGTGGTGTCCCAAAATACATTGTTTACGGTAATACTTTTTCATCATTTGGATGACTGCGATCTTTTCACGCCACCACGGGGCGTGAAGTGGGGACAGAACCAGGTGGAGAACGACCAGCCAGGACAAAACGAGGAGCTCGTTCCTAAACGAGGGACTACATCTGTAGCATGGACATGTGTTTTTAAGCACTGCAGTTTTAAAACAACAGATTTTAAGCCGTTGTAACACAAACAATAGAGCTATATGCGTGCGCCGTCTCTGTTTCTGTGTGAGAGGAGCATGCATTTTTTGCCACTTTATTGGCTTTGAACGATTACATAAACACACTTATATGCGTCATAATCCCCGTCTTTGCAAGTATCCTCATAAACACAGTGATTAAGGTCTTAAGAGAGAGTAAACAGCTGAAAAAGAAAACGCATATGTAACAGTTTATTGGATCCGGACTTCGGTCTTAAAGGGCTGTCCACAGTCAACACAGCCATCTACCAGGAAATTTTAGAGCACTTCATGCTTCCTTCTGCTGACAAGCTTTATGGAGATGCTGATTTCATTTTCCAGCAGGACTTGGCACCTGCCCACACTGCCAACAGCACCAAAAGCTGGTT
>NW_015505403.1:762495-762890 GCF_001515645.1 Sinocyclocheilus grahami
TGTGCTTGATTGGCCTGCAAAATCGCCTGACCTGAACCCCATAGAGAATCTATGGGGTATTGTCAAGAGGAAGATGAGAGACACCAGACCCAACAATGCAGATGACCTGAAGGCCGCTATCAAAGCAACCTGGGCTTCCATACCACCTCAGCAGTGCCACAGGCTGATTGTCTACATGCCACGCCGCACTGATGCAGTAAATCATGCAAAAGGAGGCCCAACCAAGTATTGAGTACATGTACAGTAAATGAACATACTTTCCAGAAGGCCAACAATTCACTAAAACTTTTTTTTTATTGGTCTTATGAAGTATTCTAATTTGTTGAGATAGTCAATTGGTGGGTTTTTGTGAGATGTGAGCCAAAATCATCGCAATTAAAAGAACCAAAGACTTA
>NW_015505403.1:763499-778363 GCF_001515645.1 Sinocyclocheilus grahami
CCCAACAATGCAGATGACCTGAAGGCCGCTATCAAAGCAACCTGGGCTTCCATACCACCTCAGCAGTGCCACAGGCTGATTGTCTACATGCCACGCCGCACTGATGCAGTAAATCATGCAAAAGGAGGCCCAACCAAGTATTGAGTACATGTACAGGAAATGAACATACTTTCCAGAAGGCCAACAATTCACTAAAACTGTTATTTTTATTGGTCTTATGAAGTATTCTAATTTGTTGAGATAGTGAATTGGTGGGTTTTTGTGAAATGTGAGCCAAAATCATCACAATTAAAAGAACCAAAGACTTAAACTACTTCAGTCTGTGTGCATTGAATTTATTTAATACACGAGTTTCACAATTTGAGTTGAATTACTGAAATAAATGAACTTTTCCACGACATTCTAATTTATTGAGATGCACCTGTATGTATATAAACACATAATAATATACTGCGTTTTTTAGATAGATAGAATTAACACAGTGAAGACTAATTAATTTACATAGTGTATGTAGCATTTCTTAGTTTTTTGTCCTATTGCTTGCAATTAGTTTCTTATTCTTATTGCATCACTGACTGTTTATTCATCTTCAGTGAGCTTGAGGTGTTTATTTTTTTAGGCTTGTATTAGTTTTATATTGATGTTGGTGACAAGGATTATGAAAATTCTATGGTATCAAAGATTTTAATATCATAAAAACCTTTTTAAAAGAAAAAAAATAACTATATCGTGAAATATATAACGTTATCGTGATATAAAATTACTCATATCATGATATAAGATTTTGGTCATATCGCCCACCCCTAGAGGACGGAGGCATGATTAAACTGCCTTTGTTCTGTAGTTACTCCGTTATCACCCACTCGCAGTGGGTCTTTGTGTCTCGGCTGACAAACTTGACATTAAACGCGCTAATGTAACAAGGGAACGGGAGCGAAGAGGAAAAGTTGACAAAGCCTTCTTGTTTACTCCGATGCAGCTCAATCTTTCTATTAAACAAAGACAGCTCGTCGGGAAATGCTGTTTCCTGCAACCGCAAATACATGGTACAACAGAAAAGGTAGGATGAGAGAAGTCAGCAGGGTGTATGAGGTTTGCATAGTAAATAAACGAAAGCATTTGGAGAATCTGTCACATAAAAAAAGAAAGAAGATTAAATTACAAAAATATATAAATATATGTAAAATAAAAGTACAAAAAACTATATACAAAAATACATAAAAATATATACACACATTTACATAAACAATAAATAGATTCAAAATAAATACAAAACGTATATAAAAAGTAAACATTTATACAATATTTCATAAGTATATTTAATATTTACAGTTAAAAAAATGTAATATTTATATATACATAATACATAAAAAGACATGCACACATTTATATTAAAACAATTAAAATATTAAAGATGTTACAAAATTCATACGATTTGGTGGCCTCAATAAATAAATAAATAAACAAACTTCAATTATATATAAATAGTACGTACAAATATAAACATTTATATTAAAACATTTAAAACTATTAAAGATTTTACAACATGTTACACATAAAGTAGTTACAGACATGGCCCTGTAAGGCCACAATTCTCTCACTCTTTCTCTCTCTCATCTCTCACTCCTGGTCATAAATGATTATTATCAGTTCAAAGGCTCCCTTTATTCTAATTGCCTTGTAAATAAACTTGCTTGTCATTATTTCTCAAGCCAATTACATGGTGTCTAATAGCAATGCTTAATTAGCACACACTCTGCCGGAAAAGAGTGCGGGCGAGAAAGACAAAGAGAAGAAATGAATGGAAGCACAAGACGAATGTTGGTGGGAAGGGAGGGCGGCATTCTGCGCCTAATTATATAGTCGTCAGTTTTTCTCAGCAAGCACAATGCCCGCTAGTCCTTCCCTCTCCTCCCCTCCCCTGCCTCTCTCGGGTACCGTTCAATGGCCCTCTCCATGGGGTCTGACCCACAGGCCTTAACAGCAGGTTGGCAAGCCTGGCATTACAGAAAAGAGTGGAAAAAAGACAGTTTGTATAGGAATTACTCTCCATTTCCTTTCTGTAAAGGACAGGGATTGACAGCGGTAATCTCTCTATGTCTCTCAGCACTGACGTCGGTGTATTCGCTCTGCACTTTAAGTCATTTTCCACTTGAGCAAAAATCATGGCTGTATGTTTTATTTGTGATGACAAATGGACAACATAACTGCCCCTTAATTTTTCTACAGCTATATGGGGATCAGATTACGATGACTGACTTTGTAGACTATAATGAACTGTAAGGTTACCTGAGCTATAATGTCATATAATGAAGTCATACGAAGTCTAAACAAAAAGTTTAGAATAACTGGCTGTTACCTTAATAATAATATTCTATGTAGTGGTCGACCGATATGTGTTTTTTTGACAGCCGATGCCGATGCCGATATCTTGGAAAGCAGGGTGGCCGATGGCCGATATAAAGCCGATATCATTTTATTTATTTTAATTAATATTCAAGAAATTTGAAATAATTTGAAAATGGATTGAAAAATAAATGTGTAAAATAAACGTAGTTATACTTTAGATGACAAAGTATTTTTCACAAATAAATAAATATTTAATAAAAATATAATTAAAAAGGAAGTAAACACAGTAACCAACAGGGCACTCAGTATTCTGGGAAGTTTGTGTGCATTGGGAATCATATTTTTTTTCAAATAAAGCCAAGGTAACACTCATTTTACATACAGCACACAGTGAAAATTACATTAATATGACAGTGGGCAAATGCATAAAGCGCAGCATAATTTGAAATCAAGAGTTTACGATCGTGCATCTTCAGTGAAGCTGAACTCATTCAAGCTGTCAGCATTCAATTCGCACGGACCGACCGTCACGCAGAGAACACGCGATCATGCAGGATACAAATGCACACTTCACAAGATCTCACAGCTGGATTTGACTAAGTCTGCAAGGTTTGTAAAATTAGATGGTCATTATTCATTCAAAGATTTGTTTAAATGATATAAATGTGTATTTGCTGAATGCTGACGGCAAACGAGAAAGTATTATAATGTTTGCCTTTCTATTACTAATAATATAATACTTTGTATACATTTTAATTCCTTTGTTTAACCGTTCTATCTGATTATTAGACAGACTTCTATCCGTATTAGACAGAACTGTTAATGATGACAGCGAACAAGAGAGAGAATGTGAGCGGTGTGTGCTCAGGCGCGGCCGTTCTCAGCGCCGTCAAAATAAAAGTCCTGCCTCGAACGCATCGGCCAAACAGAAAAACTTATCGGCTGATGCCGATATTTGAAAAATAACAAATATCGGCTGATATATCGGCCGACCACTAATTCTATGTATACATTTTCCCCAATCATTAATAGAGAAATTCAAGAAATTATAAACAAAATCTTTCAAAATATTTTTTTGTAACAACAGGCCAATAACAACTTCTGATTAATAATAATAATAGTAATAATAATAATGTGCTGCATATCAGGTTTTTCTGTCAACACAACAAATCCAGGCAAATAGACTTTCAGGCCTTAAACTTAACACTGAGTGGAAATGCCGTTGTTTCATTTACTCATTCTAGTCCTTTTAAACAGTCCACATCATGTAGTATTTATATTTATATATTAGTATTTACGTTTCCATGAATAATGAATTAATTCCAAATATAAATGTGTGTTTATAATGCTCTTGAGGATGTTGTCTGGATCACAGTGAACACTGTATATAAATCTGTCAATATCCGCAGTCATTCTGGCTTAAAGTCTCGATGAATTACTGTCATTATACAGAGTCTCTTGTAAACCTTGTTTCCAATCGGCGAGCTGTGCAGCGGCCAATATTATCTGCACCTGATCTGCCCCCAACCCATCTAATGCCAAACTGATAACCAAACAGAGCAAGAAATTTCCGATTGGAGCAAAAAATAGAGCATCAGGAGTGAAATACCGAAGAAAAAAAAAATTTGCCTGTGCGAGTCTGGCTCTTATCAGCCACCGTGACAAATTTGATTGGTCGGGATAGAGGGAGAGTGGCAGCAGATAACGGGGTGAAAGTGTAGCCATGGTCTGATGCCATATAAGAGATAAGAGAAGCAAGATTACGGCAGCAGGTGTCTTGTATTAAGCCACGCGCACACACACACGCTCACGCTCACGGAGCCTGTAAATGGTCAGAGTCTAATCTTGGCTTGTACAGATCTGTGTCGGCTCTTAACACAGTTGTAATCACCACACCTCTACCACAGGCTGCTTCAAATGCCTCGATAACAGAAACTAGAGAAAGGCACAGTACTGGATTTTTTTGAATTGTTTGTTGGTTCCTGTTTTCTTTGCTCTGAGTGAGAACATGTGTATATAATAATAATAATAATAATAATAGTAATAATAATAATAATTATTATTATTATTCTTTCTTTGATTTAGAGATTATTTGTTATTGTATTAAGTTTACATAATACATATATTTTTATAAAATGATTGTAATAATTTTTGTAATATATTCTTATTCTTAATCATATTCTTCTTAGTAATTATCTCTGATTTAGAGGGTGTTTGTTATTCTTTTTGCAAAAAATCATTTATGATTTACTGTAATTTAATTTAATATTGTAATTATTATTATTATTATTATTATTAAGACAACAATCAGCTATTGTGATTTGTCATCAACAAATAAATTAAAATAAATCAATAAATTATTATTATTATTATCATTATTGTTATTATTATGTCTCTGATTTAGATGTTTGTTACTGTATTTAGTTTGCAAAAATATTTCTTAAATATTTTTAGAATTTAATTCACAACAAGCTGTTTATTATTATTATTATTATTATTATTATTATTATTATTATTGTCTCCGATTTAGGTGTTTATTTTATTCAGTTTACAAAAAATATCTCTTAAATATTTTTAGAATTTCATTCATATAAATGTGTTTATTATTTTATATATATATATATATATATATATATATATATATTGTGTGTGTATATTTATATATATATAAAACATAAAGATAGACATTTATATGATTTCTAAGTGGAAGATAATCATTTAGCTTTCTAAATAGGTTTTAAATCATGGCATGTAGGTCATTTGAATTATGTATGCACTTCTTTAATATAAAAATCTCAATGTATATGTCATTAACAGCATCTGATTCTATTGCTTCAAGTAGAAAATTGGAAACTCCAACATTCCAAGTTGGAATTCTACACAATAATCACTTTTTTTTCATATTCCTGCCATCCTGCACAGCAGTCATTTTAACACAGTCTTCATTTTAACGTTTCTTACATTTGCAAATTTTCTTCCCACAATCACTGTTCTTTGTTTCTCATCATTTGAAAAGCATACCGAGCAGCAGAAGAACAACGCCCCTTCCTTCCCTCCTTCTGACCAGTGTAAACTACAATTACATTGCATTTCATTTTGTTATATACAGCTATATTCGCAGTGAGGTGCTTAGGTTGTGCGAAATGGAATGGGGATATTTACAACGCAGAGAGTGCTTGCTGAAACAGATGTAAAATAACAATGTGCCTTGTTTGCTTTCCTTCCAGCTCCAAATAAAGTAGAACACAGATAACAGGGTGCAATGATCGCTGGCACTGCGAGACGGGCACCAGGCGAACATGATGGACTCGGTTTGAAAATAAGAGTTGACTACTAGAGGTAATTTTGAAGCTCGTATTCCACAAACGCATTCGGGCAGAAGAGAGACTTGCTGCATCCCTACCCCACATTTACATGATTACAATATTCTGGCCGATACGATAAGCTGATTTTTATAAAGAAAACAAAGTGTCCATTTGAATTGGAAAAAATTCTAAGAAATGCACAAAAAGTTCAATCTTAGCTGCAATCGAGCACCATCCTGTTAAGTGTCTAAAAAAATGCTAAAAATTAAAATAATTAATTTGCTAATATGAATGTAGTTTTAAAGTATCTGTTCAAATTGAAAATAAGGCATTTTAGTGACGTCTATTGAAAAAGGTAACAAATTAAATCTTAGCCATAATCTAGCACCAAATAAATAAATAAAGTATCCACAATTAAATATCTGTTGATACCAGTTTTTATTATTATTATTCTAATATTAGCTAATAAATTATACTCAACATATATTGTGCATCCATAGTTTTGGGGGGTTTAGGAGGGGGATTCAAACTGCATTTTTATTTCCGCATGGGCAAAGAAACCAGATACCTTCACACATGGCAACATATGAAGCTTTTGTGCCAGCCAATCCAGCTATGCCTCAAAATATTTACCTACAATGCCTCAGGGGGACACAGAGCAATTTGTTAGGAAAATAAATGACAAGATGGGTTACAGTAAATGAGGAGGAAAGGAGGACATGGAACATCAAGCCTGGCAGATATAAAAGGAAATTGTTATTTCAGTTTGCAGGTTGAGAATACATAACTCCTCAAGGTAGTAGCTGTTAAAACAGAAGATGAGTACAGCCTGCGAAGAGCGTGGGATGAGGTTAAATTTAGACACGATTGGCATTTTGTCAAGGTTCTTGCAATGAGTGATTAGCATTTGCAAAAACTGTCTCTTAACATACAAGCAAATCTGAACACTAGATGCAACCTAGTTGTGGCACTAATGCTGGGTACACACCACAAGATAATCAGACTGATTTTGATTTTGGGCCGATTTATCCACTTCCGACAATCCTAGGTAATGTCCCGATTATCTTGGTGGTTCTAAAGATTATCTTATCAGATTGTCCTGTGGTGTGAGGTGTGTTAAGAGTGACTGAATCTGCTCAGAAGAACGTCAGAGGCGCCCCAATTGCGAATCACTAAAGGTTCCCCCCACACATCAGGATTTCTGATCCTAAATACTCAACATGTTGAATATTTACGATCAGAAATCCTAATGTGTGTGGGGGACCTTTAGTCACATTGCGGCACACCACACACTATAAGAGCAAAAGAGTTAAATCTAGGATCTTTTGTCCTCATGTTTGTGGCCTCTCACATTTTGAAAATCTTATAAGATTTAAAAAATATTTTAGTGTGTGCCCAGCTTAAGTTACAACTTACGCACTACAACACTACATTTAAGAACAACAACAAAAAATCAATTAAGTATTATATAATAATACAATAAATTATATATTATTTATTTTAGTCCAGCTTTCAACAGCCACAGAATAATAATAGTAATAATAAATATAAATATTGTTTTACATATATCATATAAACATTATATATAAACATTGTTTGACATACAATTATATTACATTTATTGTAATTAAGTTAATTTAATTCAAATATATATATTACGAAATCATAATGGTCCAAGAATAAAGCTTTGTGGGACACCATAGCTAAAAGTCTGAGTAGCCGTTCTGTCTGGGGTTTTTTGTTTGTTTGTTTTTTGTTTGTTTGTTTATTTTGTTGATGTATACTGTGAAATTCAAAAGAAAGAAAGAATGGCATAATAAATATTTAAGATTCTGCAATATTTTTAAGCTAATAAAAAAAACAAATATCTCTATATAAAAAGCACACATTCACAGTTACGTAAAGCATGGAGTAGCATTTTACTATTTATATGCTGTGAATGGCTCATTCCGAATAGATCTGCAACCAATTTTTGGGTCACAACCCACAAGTTTGAGAGCCACAGGTCTAAACGTTCCTAAATTAAAAGGCACAAAGCAAATAAAAACACCCGAAAACACAAAAATCTCTTTTAGCATTGCTGCAGTTCTTCTGTAATCTACTTCAATGGACATCAAACTAGCAGTATTCAGGCCAGCGTCTGCATCAACACACAGATTCCTTTTTGGCCTTAGACTCTGGCAAGCACCTTCCATCACACATTTTCCAGCACGGAGGAGAAATGGGCAAGATTTCCTACACCGAGCCTCCTTCTTTCCTATGCCTTTCATCAGCCGCCAATGTTCCCCACGCTTGAAACAAACAAAAAGGATGAGTGAGAGAGAGGGAGAGAGAGTGAGGGGGGTGAGCGGGAGATACAGTTGATGCTGTAATCACTCTGGATGTATGCAATACATTTTTCTGCTGGAGCGAAGCTGCCATCTTTTCTGAGACCAGATGGCAACATTACAACACTAAGGTTGAGTGATTACACCTTACAGACCGAGAGGTTCAGGAATGAGGGTGAAAGCAAGATACTGCTACGGTGAATTATTTTCTCCACTCACTTTTATGTATTCTAATATTTGTATTTTAGTTTGGAGCTGAATATACAAGTATATATGAATACTGTATTTTCTGAAGTACCTTACACTAAAATGTAATTTGTTTTTGAATGTGTGTGTGTGTTTCCTTGAGAGAAAAAAAATTAATTACATAATTTTACATTTTACTTTGAAAAAGGCCAAACTCTTTAAGAGAATAAATATAAAAAAATATATGAACAATTGCTTACATTTTATGATTTGAATAATGCATGAGCTTTTTTATTTCTCCAGATTTTCTTCTACAAATTCATTTAAAACTGTTAAAATAATATTTACATTATTTCACTAATTAAATATTTATAAATGTAATTAATTACTTTAAAAAAAGTTAAACAATTACAAATCATTATAAAATTAACCTTTTATATAATATAATATCACATAATAAACTTTTAAAATTTGAATAATAAGCATCTAATAAAAATCTTTACATTCTCCTGCTTTAAGATATTTTTCTAAAACTTTATTTAAGAATATAGATTATTGTTAGTGGTTAATTGTACTGAAATTCCTATAAGTAGGGTCCAAAAGTCTGTGAAAATGCTTTAATTTTCTAATTTCATTCCAAATTATAAGCCCAACAATTTGAAGTTAACATTTTGAGTCCCATTTTTTCGATGTAATCTCAGATCCCCATTGTTTATGAATATGGTAATAAAATATGCTAATCAAACAGTGCCATTGTATTACCATCTGATACCATCACTGAACCATGGTACTCTTTTGTAAGGCACAGTAAGAAGCCATCTGTCCCGTCCCACTCTAAAAACGACTTATCTGGAATTGTGATAATGTTGGTCTCTCAAACCCATTGCGTATAAGAGATACACATGGGATGTGCGTCGACAGACAAGTGTAAGTGGACCTGGGTGGCGTGGTCACACCAGAGAAACATAGCCTATCAGAGCCAGGCAATCTTGTTGCTCCGTGGTGGGAACCGAGTATCCGTGAGCCAGACTAATCTTGGAGACAGAGGTCAACAAGTTTGGAGAGTGATGTGGAGAAGCATGACACACCTGTCACATCGCAGCTCCACCGTGAAATCCAGGCATTACCCATTCAGTGGAATGAAATGGAAATGGAATGAAAGGAAGCGTTACCAAGACTACGGCTGGAGATGGAGAGCGGGGAGGTGAAAATCGGATGTGAAAAAGAGGGAGAAAGAGAAGAAGAAGAGCGAGGACATGTTGCAGTTAGAAGAACAAAAAGAGTGTGTTCAAGGGCAACAGTCACTTCTCGTGGGAACTTGACCAAGAGCGAATGTAATATTTGCTTTCCTTCATATTATTCTCAATGGGGTTTGGATACATTTATGGATAGCTAAAAAAACATCTAAAACATTTAAACATTTCAAGACAATGAGACAATTATTGACAATTATTAAATGACTGCAGTGATTGCAGTGATTCTAGTGAAGAACTTTTTAAAGATAAATGGCATAATAGTTTCTGCAGACTCCCAAACGACTTTTATTTTCAATGTATTTAGTAAGCAAAATTTCATAAATATCAAAATATTTTTTATATTATGAAATTCTAATAGTCCAAGAATAAATCCATGTGGGACCCCATAGTTAAAAGTGTCAACATTTTATGAAAAATGCAAGCTCATCTTTAATTAATTGGTATACTGGTTAAGCTCTTGAATGAGAATTGCCAAAGTGACAAGTGTTTTTGTATTTGAATATTTTGTAGTAATGAACTATTTTTATTTTAATTTTTTAGTAATTTACAAACATATAATTCAATTTACAATTAATAATGTCATAGTTTTATATTGCACAATAGTTAATAATTCAAATCACATAATTTGCTTTTTCGTTAACATTCCATACAGAGAAAATGGAAAGGAAAAATACTTCCTGAAAGGCAGCAAAACAAGATGGCATTCACTCACTGTTGCACTATATTAAAACGAGGCTAACACTAATTGAAAATGAGCCAACCTCACAGCAATATCACGTCAGTAAGACAAACAAGCAATAGACCAAAAAAAAAATCACAACAATTATTTAAAAAAAGACAAGCTTTCGAAGAATCAGGTCATCCTGACGAGTAATAAGAGCTGTGTCTTTAAATTCACAACCAGGAACTCTCATTGGGCGAGCTTCAGATGATTAAGAACCGCGAGGAAGGGGAAAGTACATATTTGCTCAACGGCGCGCCACAGCAAATATGACGGCACACATGCAAGACACACCTCTGGAGTCTTTCACCGGCATCATTATTTTCGTTTTCTTTATCCTTACATCCCTCTCTCCCTCTCTGAATTTCTTAAAGTAATTCACTCACTTCCTCCCCTCTTCTGACATTCACCATCTTTCTCTCCGCTTTCAGCCACCCCTGGCAGGCTGACAGCCGCAACCCCTCCCTGTCTCCCCAAACCCCTCAGGCGCTCTCTCTCGCACATACACTCTCCCTTTCTTTCTATCTCTCCCTCCCCTCCTTCAACCTAGTGACAGGGAGTCTTACTCATCTCCAGCCATAGCCCACAGCGCTCCGCCAACATCTGCTTATATAACTTGGTTTAATTTGAAGTATCTATGCCTGAACTGTCAGGCATCTCTCTCTACTCTCCTTTCCTCTATCAACATCTCTTATGTCCTTTAGTTCTGTTCAGATGGGATCCAATATAAATATGTTCCGGATACGTCCTTATTAACATCGTGCAAAAAATGACAAGGTTATGGGTTCGAATACTATCAGAGAGCATAAAAAGTAATATGGCTTTAAAATTGGCTTTAGATGTCAATAGAGCAATACCAAGTGAACAAATGTGTTACCACAAGTTCATTTGAGTAAGTTACTTTTTAATATTACCAGTTACTTTGTCTGTTTTTGTCAATGAAAACAGTTCCAAAGATAATACAGAACCAATGCGTGTTTTTGAGCAGCACACGTGGTGTTGCATTCTTGAATGAATTGGCTTAACTAATTGATTGACTGAATTATTCAGAGACTCATTTAAATAAGTTTTGTTTCTGAATAACACAGTGTTTTTGAATAAATTAACTGAAAGAATGTTAGAGTCAAACACTTATAAAGAGTCACATGGTTCCTAAATGGATCAATATTAAATTGTTAATAAATCAGTTAACTGAATGATATAATGACTCACTCACTCACTCACTCACTCAACAGATCAACTCACTTCTGAACAAATCAATGGAGTGAATGACTCAATTAATCAATCATAAAGAGTCACTTGTTTGGTTCCTGAATGAATCAGTGTTTTTGAATGAATTGTTTAAGCAAATGATTCAGTGACTCACTCATTCAAAATAGACAATCACTTGTCGCCACCTACAGGCCTGCAGAAACAGTTACTGGAAAATCATGTTCATATACAAATTTGGGGCTTGAATGATTGTCATTTTTTGTAAATACTTTCGTAAACAAGGCAGTAAATTGAGTAAATTAAGCAAATTTATAATTATAATATCTTATCATTCTTATTAATGCTGTGTATTTGTTTGTTTTGTATGCTGTGGTAAACTTCCATCCTACAGATCAAATTGCCCCTAAGCGGGACAATAAATAGGTTACATTCTTCCTTACTTACATTAAATCATTCTATATTTAAAATGGACTGAAATTTGAAACTCAGGTTGACACCGATAATATGATAATTATAGCAATTAGGACTATCAGAATAGTACTTGGTACAGAAAAGCAAGTCCAATGAATCCACACACTGGTTTTTGAGGGAAAAAATGGGTGCTAACTCAGTCTAATCCAACCTCCGCAGAGTGCTCTACTTGAGTTAATGTGGAATCTTGGTCCTCCAGTGTTGTGGCAGGATACCAAGGGTCCTCTGGCTGGATTTGGGCAGGCAGTGTTGAGTTTGTGATCACTAACCGACTTCCCCGGAGAGTACGTGAACACATGCAGCGGGAAGATAAGGCCTGCCTGGCTCCCTACTCCTGCTGCTCCAGTGAGTCTCCTTGCACGGGGTGCCAAGAAGCCTCCCTGACAATCTATTGCCAAGTGATGCCTCTATTACAATGGCTGCCCCACAGCTACAAGAGGCCCTGCACCAGCTGCAGCAGATTATAATTAGAAGAACCATGAAGTGCCCCGGACACTGGCAATTGATCTGCCTCTGACAGTCCAATATTTCCACCAGGGAAATAAAACCTTGCGTCGCATCGCAGGCTGAAGCCGGGAGAAAATAAGCGTGCATATGTGTGTGCAAAAAAAAAAAGTGTTACGATTCTGCATGCTTTTCGCGACTTGTCTGTTCAAAACACGCTGTTTTGTTTATTGTGCAGTTCAGCCGTCACTCTTTATCACATTGATGTTCAGATGGGCGGCTCTCGAGAAATAAGCACAAGCCCTTTTGTGTCCAACACAGAAACAGAATGGAATCGCAGCTTAACCGCATCAATTCAAGTCATGTTTTTATTTCTCAAATGAGCTGTATGGGATCTTTTGTTTGCCATTTGAGTGTGCCGCTGTTTAAGAGTAAAAGTAATTTCGTGTCAATTCAACAAATAAATTTGATTTTTTTTCTTCATCCCGACATGTTGGAGCCGTTGAAATGTTTCCTGGTCTTTTGTCTCCATCCTGTTTTTCCATCAAACTAAGCAGCAGATAAGTCTCAAACTCAAAGCCTATCAATGCTGAGCCCTAAAGAGGTTAAGAAACTATAAGCAAACCAAGCAAGCAAACCAGCAAGCAAAGACCAAAAATCTGTATGGTGAAATAATATGTAATACAGAGAGTGCCTGTCAAAAATAAGCAACATTTTTATTCAGCCAAATCAATCCTCTCAAATCAAGAGAATATTGATGTTGGAGCCATGGCCTAGTGTGCTTGTTGAGCCATAGTGCTTGTATTAGATACTATTGGCTGTCTCTTATTTTGTTCCTTTTTAATAAATTCTGAATTATTATCATTATTATGATTGTTGTTGTTGTTGCTGCTGTTGTTACTAGTAGTACTACTAAAATAATAATAATAAATCCTCAATCAACCTTTGAAAAAAAAAAATATATAATTTTTACTAGTGGTAGTAGTAATTTTTCTTGTGTTTTGCTCCTTTTTAATATTTGTTTGTAAATAAAAACAATATAGTATCGTATATACTAAATATTAAAAATAGGACCCTTAATTGATCTTTGGCAGTGATGTTTTATTAGTAGTACATGCTATCAGCTTGGTCTTGTGGTTTGTTCCTTTGTAATATTCTATTGTAAATAAATAAATAAATAGTATATCCTCAATTAATCTTTGGCATTAAAATATGATGATTATTATGATTATGGTGATGATTGAAATTATGATTATTGCTACTAATACTACTAATACTACTACCACTAATAATAATAATAATAATTGCATGGCAGTATCCATTAATTGGTGAACCAAAATGTATGTGTAAAGCTTTATTTAGCCCAATCAATAAATAAATAAACAGTGCACCTTTAACTTTTTCTAAGTAAACAAATAAATAACAACTATTCTAACTCCTAACAATAGTATGTGTAAAACTTTATTTAGCCCAATAAATAAATAAAATACAGAGTACACCTTTAACTTTTTCTAAGTAAACAAATAAATAACAACTATTCTAACTCCTAACAATAGTAGATGCTCAGAAGAGTGCAGCTATCAGAGATGGCATGGATGATTGAAATTCAAACATCTACTGCATGAAAAGTCAATGCCGGACTGACACTGGCTTCACTGTCTGACTGCATTAAAGCAGAAATTGTGAGCTTTCTGCATGAATGCATGGGCTACTGATCTAATTTCTCTTGCTGTGCAGCACATTGGGAAAAACTGGGGTGGACATGGTGGGTGGGTGTGTGTGCGTGTGTGTGTGTGTGTGTGTGTGTGTGTGTGTGTGTGTGTGTGTGTGTGGTATGGAGGACAGGCAGACAGTCAGACTGACACTGGCTTCACTGTCTGACTGCATTAAAGCAGAAATTGTGAGCTTTCTGCATGAATGCATGGGCTACTGATCTAATTTCTCTTGTTCTCTTGCTCATTGGGAAAAACTGGGGTGGACATGGTGGGTGGGTGTGTGTGTGTGTGTGTGTGTGTGTGTGTGTGTGTGTGTGTGTGTGTGTGTGTGTGTGTGTGTGTGTGTGTGTGTTTTGGGGAGGGGGATTATAAAGCGGAGGTTGAAGCAAAAGGGGTCAAAGGAGCCTTTCGGCTAATTATAAGCGAATGCTTAATTGGAAACCAAAGCAGTTATTTCCTATCATAAGCCCAGGAACGTGTTGTTATCTTTTTTATCTGCTCCATTTATGCAGATAGTTTATAATGAGACCCCATTACAATTATGCACAAACCGAGAACAAAGGCTAAAGCTCGCTGGTGTACACTGAAAGAACAGGACTTCTAAATTAAAATATCTTGTTTAGGTTGGAGCTACACAATCATGCCAACTCAGAGACCTTAACCTGAGATACTTCGTGAGATGCCTTAAAGGGACAGTTCCCCCAAAAGTGAAAACTCTGACATAATTTACTCACAAACTTGTATGACTTCTTTGGAACACCTCTCTCTCTCTCTCTCTCTCTCTCTCTCTCTCTCTCTCTCTATATATTTCTCTCTCTCTCTCTCTCTCTCTCTCTGTCTTCTCTGGGAGATAAAAAAAAAACACACGAGAGACAAAA
>NW_015505403.1:778579-809026 GCF_001515645.1 Sinocyclocheilus grahami
TCACATAATTTTCTCACACACATGTATATCTGCTGTAGACCACCTCTCTCTCACTCTCTCTCTCTCTCTCTCTCTCTCTCTCTCTCTATATATTTCTCTCTCTCTCTCTCTCTCTCTCTCTGTCTTCACTGGGAGTTAAAAAAAGAACACATGCTAGACAAAAAAAATCCAATTATAAAAAATAAATAAATAATTTAACATAACATTT
The DNA here is from genome assembly GCF_001515645.1 of Sinocyclocheilus grahami. Taxonomy (NCBI): domain Eukaryota; kingdom Metazoa; phylum Chordata; class Actinopteri; order Cypriniformes; family Cyprinidae; genus Sinocyclocheilus; species Sinocyclocheilus grahami. The sequence continues at coordinate 778,788 of NW_015505403.1, forward strand.
TATCTGAATAGTAATTGAATTTTTTTAAATATGTAATAAAAAATTATGTTGTTATTAATATAAATGCATAATGATAATAATAATAATAATAATAATAATAATACATGTATTTATTTATAAAAAAATATAAATATAAAATATAAAAACAATAATAATTATTTTATTATTAACAACCATGCATTTATAATATAACATTATATATAATATAATATAATATAATATAAGTAGTAGTAGTAGTTGTTGTTGTTGTTATTTTTTATTTAAACTTATTTTTATCAATGTTTATTATAAATGTTTTTATTATTTTTAATTTTTAGCATTTACATTACTATTTAAACTAATAATAATAATAATAATAATAATAATCAGTAGCAGTTGTAGTAGTAGTATAAATAAAACTATGATTATTATTATTAATTTTTATTAATAATAATAATAATGATTATTATTATTATTATTAGCAGTAGTAGTATTTATAGATTAATAATATTAAATATTATTATTATTAAAATAAGAAAATATATTTTATAAATATAATAATAATAATAATGTCATTATTATTATTAAGCGCAATTTGAATAGATATAAAAAAGTAATAATTTTCTTAATTAGTATTTTTGTCTTGCTTTCCAGTAAAAATCCTTAAAAGAAGCTCAAATTTACTGTGCACTATTAATCTTAATTGTCTTGAAACAAACAGTTTCTTCTTAAGCATAAGCCTCACTCATGCTTAAAACGAGACAAAACAGTAAACATCAAACAATAGCAATCAGGCGAATATAAAAGGATCCCGACAGGCCCGCTAGTCAAGCTGAGTTGGAGGTTCCCAAATACAGGAAACAGGAGTTCACACCTCCCATTGGCAGCAAAGACTCCGGTGTGAATGCTCTATATTTAAAAGGCATTAGTGCAGGCGAGGCCTGTCAGGTCACACAGGGAAGCTGCAAACTGGCTGTAGGGAAGCTTTAGGCCTCCAATCCCCAGAGAAAAGCATCGCCACTGAACGAAAAAGAAAAAATGGCTTTGATGGGGACGGGATTGCGTGACGCGGGTAAAGATGTAGAGCGTGGGGGGCGAGGGAAGGTTCAAAAGAAGCACAGCATTAAAGAGAGAGAGTGGCCACTCAGGCGAGTAAACCTAGCGAGTATTTTTGTCATATGGATGAACAGATTAGTACGGGCAAAGCAGTCATTAAATAGCCTAAAGGATGTGTGTTCAGGTAAGCAGACGCTTCGGTGTTGAACAGAATGATTTGCTCCTGATTTCCATCCGCCGTTAATTGTATTGCGATGCACTGAGGTGGGAACAATCGAGGAAGGGAACGCTTTCAACAAGATGAGTTTGTTTTCACATGTGGCACACACATGCTTTGGCACGCCGTCAAACGCTGGAATAATGTTCAGGCTGAACCTTTTTTCCCACTTAGCCAGCTGACAATGCACGAGGATGTGAAAGCAATTATTTGTTTTCCTCTGAAACTCAAATTTGTTAAAAGAAGAGCATTTACACTCATCCGAACTGCCAAAGCAGTTGACTGGGCGCCATAATGGCAGGTAGGCTGTCTGTCTGAAGCCCACGGACAGATTTATTGACTGGAACAAACTCAATTGAATCCAACGCATGAAATGCAAAAGCTAGGCCAATGTAAAACAAGACTATTTAACACGAGAACTATTCTCATCTGCTCCTGACAGTCCCTTTGGCGAGCACAATTATGTTAGTGTAAAAGACAAGGTCCAAATGGCTGAACCGCTTCAGCACCTTGGACAGCCACACTGACAGCCTGACGACATGGGAACTAACAATGTGACAATTAGACAATATGTGCAAGCGTAATGGCCTGTATTAATATTTAATATGAAATCTAGGACTAAAATTCAAATGATTCAAAACAAATTTTTATTTTATTTTAAAAAATCTAATTAATTTTATTTTTTATATATAATTTATATGTATATACTTATAATAACAAATGATTTTATAAATGATATTATATACTAATATATATTATTATTATTATTGTTGTTGTTGTACTTGTTGGTGTCATCATTATCATTAGCGTTATAAAATAAAATAACTTATTTATAATAGTAATAACAACTGTTGTTGTTATAGTGTTATAATAAATATAACAGAAATAAAAGAAATACTGATTGTTATTATTATAATTAATTATTATTATTATTAAATTACATAAAATATAAGCAACAAGTATTATTACTATTATTATTACCATTGTTACTACTTATTTTTATATTAAATTATATAATAAAAATAAAATCAACAATTATTATTATTATTATTACTTATAAAAATAAAAATATATGTATAAACAACAACAATAAATATTATTATCATTATTACAATAACTAGTAATAGCAGTTGCTAATAACAAATAATAATAAATCAATAAAATATTATATATACATATACATAATAATAAATAAAATATTAATTGAAAGCAGATATAATGTGACCAAATATAACTAAAATATAAACAAAAACAAGTTGAGTGTTTATTATTATTATTACTTTTATTATTATTGCTGTTGTTATATTTATAATAAATGATATAATTAAACTATAATTACTACAACTATTATTACTTGTCTAATAAATAAATAAATAAAAGCAGAAGCTTTACCACAGAAACCTACAAGCTATATAAACCAAAAAACCTCAAATAATAAAATAATACACTAAAGTAGTACAACACAAATGACAACTTGTTAAAGCCTATTACCATTACCCATAATCCTTTCTGTCAAACTTCCAATTGAGGTGTTTTACAAAACCCAAAACACCTACACATTAACAAAAAGAAAAAAAAGAAGATGGGAAAAAAAACATACTAGAGGACATATATATATATATATATACATATATGAGGAGAATCAAAGGCAAACATATCTAAGACCTCCTGCACTTCTCTCATGGAGAGAGTAAAAAGAGGAAAGCTTCCCTTGTTAAATATGCGGCCTTGACGTATGGGAGTGCGTGGGTAGGTGCGGCTAAAAGCGGCGCTTTAAAATGGGATTTGTAATCTTCAGGCTGCTGCTCCCAGAGCTACTGACTGCTGACTACTCACTACTGACTTACCAATCCTGTGGGCGATGGTCTTACTAAAACCCTGTAATTCCTCATTTCACAATAATGCATAGCTCGTATCTCAGTAAAAAATACTCCTTATACTCTAGCACATCGATAAGGTCACAACAGCTTTCCTAAATCAAATATACTGAAGGAGCTGTGGATGCACTTCACCGAATAAAAAAAAAAGATTTTTGCTGCATGTTCAGTTTAGCTAATTAAAATGAGCTAATGCAACACAGTTCTTGGACATTTTGCCAACTTAATTTCGTTACAAATTTAAATTTGTAAAATGGAAGTTTACGTAATACATTTGCAGTGCATTAGTATTTTTTTCCTTCACATCCAGTCCATATGCCCACAGACATATTATTAATACTTATTTATTTTAATTAATTTATTTATTAATACTTATTTTAATATTAACTTTTCGTATAGCAAAAGGCTGTCTCATTCGCTGCTCTCTCACCAGAAAATGTGTTCCCAACTCCGCCCTTACTTAAAGTACCGCATAGAGATTCATGGAGCACTTGACTATTTTTAGCCTAGGCTAAGCCATTTAAATCTGTGCCATGATCTTAATTCGATACCTGAACTTAATTAAACTCATGCCCAGGACCAAAGGGCCTTGAACGTAGCCAATTAGTCTCATAGTGCAAATGACGACAGACTGCTTCATTTATTCTTGTGTAACTTCTCGGTAATGAATAATGCACTGTCTGTTTTCAGATGCCTGCCCTCACAGATAAAAATGAGGAGATCTGGCAGATATGGCTATTTGTTTGCTTTGGATTATGTAATGATTTAAATGTACTATTACATTTAATAGTACATAACATTTTTATTACATAATAGTTCAGTCTCCTTCATGTCTTTTCAAACTAACTTTTTGTCATTGTTGACCATAAAAGGAAAAAAGAGGAGGAGCTTTTGGAGCTTGACTGCATTGGTTACTATTCACTTTTAAAAGAATAGTTCACCCAAAAATGACAATTTGCTGAAAATACACTCACCCTCAGGCTATCAAAGATAGATCCAAAGTAGTTTGTTTCTTAATCAAAACAGATTTGGAGAAATTTAGCATTACATCACTTGCACACCAATGGATCCTCTGCAGTGAATGGGTGCCGTCAGAATGAGAGTCCAAACAGCTGATAAAAACATCACAATAATGCACAAGTAATCCACAGTGCATCAATTAATCTCTTGAGAAAAGCTGCAAGTTGGTAAGAGACAAATTCATCATTAAGGTGTTTTAATTTTAAACCGTCTGTTTTGGACTGTTTTCACTTATAAATGGTGCTTGATCTGTGCACATTTCTCTCCTGATTCAGATGAGGGTTTTTTTCACTGGAAGCAATGGTTGGAAGTCTGAAATGTCCTGATGCATTTGTTTAATATAAACACACAGCTTTTCACGTCACACGACGTTAATAGATGGACTGGAGACGTGTGGATCACTTGTGGATTATTGTAATGGTTTTATGAGCTGTCTGGACTCTCATTCTGACGGCACCCATTCACTTCAGAGGATCCATTGGTGAGCAAGTGATGTAATGCTAAATTTCTCCAAATCTGTTTTCTCATATTTGGTTGATCTATTCCTTTAAGGTATAAGAGTTCAGAGCAACATGAGGATTAACAAATTGCTTGACAATTATTACAAGCATTTGTTTATTTCAAGAGGCCAGTAAAATCTTTAACAATACATTTGATTACTAGAATTTGTGTGTATTGTCTATTTGCTTGTTCATTAGTTGATTAATGATGGATCATAAATCAAAAATGTAATTCTAAGCACAATTAGCCTCAACAATAAATGAGCCCTAGCTATACACAGCTTCCTAAACGATTGTTAAGATTCCACAGACATATATACAGTCCCATTTTATACCTACACTTGAATTGCCAAAGTGATATAGCATTTCATATGCTGCACACCTTGTGTTGTTTTCCCTAATGGGATACAATCTGGTCGCTATCACATTATAATGAGGGACATCTTCAGCGTGATGCACTAACAGACCCTGTCCTCTCTGACAGCATATAGTCTTTCAGAAGAGAAAACAAGGAGCATGGCATATTTCTGTATAGCTAATTTCCTTCCAAAACACACTGTGGGATAAACAGCAATATCGTGTGTGATAAAATTGCGATATAAAGGAATAAATTAAACAAAAGAGAGAGAATATATGGCAAATATGATTTCAAAACACACATAAACAGTAGGTAAACTACTTACAAGAGTTCAGTCTAGCAACAAGATGAACACCGCATTGCTGTTACAGTAATATAGATACTAAAGTCCTCTGAGGTACATTTCACTACAGAACTGAAAACAAGATGGCGCCGTTACGTTTGTTCACGATCACGTGATTTTGCATTATGATGTGAGAGAAAAGAAAATACCGCCAGTTTCATATAAGTTGCGGTTCAATTTTTCATGGACGAAATTCAAAAATTTCGAGTGAGGGCGAAAGCCTTCAAACAGATTTTAGAACGGGTTCAAATTGGTCACGCACATTTGCCGTGTTGACAAAAACTAAACTGCTTGTTTTGAAAGTGACATACATCGCTACAATGTTGACAATAGACCTTTTTCGCAGTGAAATTTTGCGAAAATTTCGCTAATGTTACAGCACATTAACTTTCAGATAGCACACGTACGTCTGCAAGATGTCTGTTAAAGATCGCTTGATCTGGAAAGCATCTGCTGTGTACAAACATCTGACAGACATCTTTAAGATGTCAGTTTTACATATATTCCATATCATAAACATCTTAAAGACATCTAATAAACATCTATTTGGCATCTGATAGGAAACATCCAATAGACGTATTGCAGATGAGCAGACACTCTAAAAAAATATGTCTTGCAGATGTAAATGCAGACATCAAATAGACTTCTCTGTGATTGTCAGACATGGCGAAAATGTGGTAATATCAGTCAGAACTTGTCACAATTGACCAATCAGAACTGAGTATTCGAGATAATCTGATAGCACACGTACATCATGGAGACGTCTATTTGACGTCTGCATTTACATCTGTACTATTATACAGAAGATGTACAATCACTGGAAGATGATTTCTTTTTTACGTGTTTGCTAAGCTGCAATACGTCTATAGGGCGTTTCCTATCAGATGTCAAATAGACATATATTAGATGTTTTTAAGATGTTTATGATTTAGAATGTATGAAAAACTGACATCTTACAGACGTCTGATGCTTTCCAGATCAAGTGATCTTTAACAGACATCTTGCAGTGCTATCTGGGAATATATTTAATTGGGAAAAAATTATGAATATTACAATTATTTTGAGTGAAAAGTTAAACTGGAAAAAATAACAAATTCAAAATATCAATAGATAAAACGATAGATAGATAGATAGATAGATAGATAGATAGATAGATAGATAGATAGATAGATAGATAATATAAAGATAAAAATCATATAAATATAAATGTATGAGAGCACACGAGCATGGCCAAGTTACACCCAGTTCTAAGTAAACAATGTGTTTCAGCACTGGACAGCGGCCTCCAGCACAGGCTTTAACTACACTCAGTCCTACCACACAATGTGCTATCTGGGAATATATTTAATTGGGAAAAAATAATGAATATTACAATTATTTTGAGTGAAAAGTTCAACTGGAAAAAAATAACAAATTCAAAATATCAATAGATAACTGGAGATCAATAAAAAGTATGAACAGCAAGATCAATACAATTAATTTTATTGTGTGATTAGTGACAGAATCTCAAATATTTCTTACTTAATTTACATTTCCTTGTTATTAATGTATCAACATTAGCTCGATTACAAAACTGTCAGTGCAATACCTTTCGCCTACATGGAAAAACGGCACTCTGGCATGCATATGAGTTTCCACTCCCTCTCTGCCATTTTTCCATAGCAGAATCCTGGGAAAGTGCCAAGCGGCTTGGACAAACCTTGAACTAGGCTGTTGCTCTTCCTAATGCCGTGATGGAGCTGCACTGAAGCATGGATGGTCCCAGGATGGATGACCACAGGAGCTGGCAAGCAGGTGAAATTAGAGTCTATGACGCCTCTCTATGGAGAACCCAAAAATAAAGCCTCGGAGGAAGCTGACCCTTAGGAGCCACTACTGCGCATCCACCCACGTAGGATGAATGTGGTGTTATTAGACACCGGGCGGCCCTTAAACACAGACGAGAGCTGCAGGATGTGTGAACTGTGGGGTCCAGGCAGTCTGTGGCCTTTTTAAAGTGAAATATAATAAGCTGGCAGCATATATCCAGTGTGCATTGTGTGGGGGTTTATATCTATTTATCTTTTCCTGTTTATGTCTGAAATGATGTGTGTTTAACAACCTATTGGATGTGTAACAGGAAGTCATTGCCCTCAAAATAAGCACTGTGGCAGTACCACGGTACAGTGATGGTATGGTAAAACTATGGTAATGTGAAATTCTGAAATTCGTGTACTACAGTATTAACAAAAGATTTTCCAAGAATACCATGGTATTACCATAGTACTTTATTTGTAAGGTGTACTTGAAGGCATATAAAAGAAAATCTTGTCATTACCAGGGTAAATTTCCAAAAACCATAATAATAGTCTGGTATTTTGTGTGTTGTATGTTATATAACTATTTAACAAATGCTTTTTTGCTTGCAATATATATTATATATGTTCAAAATACGATGGTACATTTTGGTACCTCTTTTGTATTATATAGTTTGCCATATTTATATATCATAGTATTTCAATTATATTTTAAAAACAATAGTAAATATAAACATGGTAAAACACTGTTATATATCATATATATCACTGTTTGTCTACCATACTCATATACCATGGTAATACTATTGTATTATCATCAGTTGTTATTGCTAACTAAAATTAGTCTTAAGCTAAAAATCTTTTTCATAAATTGAAATAAAGCTGAAATATAATATAAATATTAGATCTATAAAATATAAAACATTAGATAAATACTAGATATAATAAAAATCTAAACTTAAAAAATAGAAATGTTTTCTTGGCTACATATATATATATATATATATACAGTATATAGACATAAAATTGTGTAGAAACAATTTTCACTTACAGAAACAGAAAGTGACATAACATTAAAAGTAAGTTAAATGTGAAAGTAAAACATTAAATTAAACGTGAATTTTTAAGTAGAAAGAATTTTTTTTTCTTGAAAAACACACTCCAATAATCTGTTTCAATAATGTAGAAGTTCATACAAATTTTAAGTGTAAAATAAGTTTAAGTGCTAAAATTTCTAAAACAAAAAATGAAATATAAATGGAAATATAAAAAACAAAAACTAATAAAAACCACATAACTAAAATGACTACAACAAATTAAAATGGAAACTGAAAATAAAAAAGCTACATGATAATAATAATAAATAAAACAAATAATACCAAAAAACAGTGATTGCCACTGATGCTAGTATCCCAAAAACATGGTGCATCCATGGTACCAAGTGCCCAATAAATCTGCCTGCAATTCCACAAAAAAGCAGGGTAAAAAGAGGACACAGGACCTCAAAGACGGCCCTTCTGTTCGGTGGCGGCTCACTGCCTTTACGCCCAAACTACTGACTGAATCTCCTTTTCTAATCGAAGGGAACAAAGGCTACTATATCCTCGTGGAAGCCTGCCTTCTGCCCGACACTGACACAGATCGATACATCATAAATTATAAATAAGGAAAAAATAGGGTAAATAAACCCAGTAAATAAATGTGTGTTGTCTTGTCTCCCCTCCCGTTCTCTCACCTAATGGATCGTGGACTGTGCATCGGTCTGGTATGTAGTTTTCCACTGTTGCCATGGCGACTGGCCAGCCAGCCCCGGAGGCGAGAGGTGACGGCGAGCTACAACTCAATTCAGCTCACAAACACATGCACACACAACTCAGAAACGGGCCTGGAGCGAACACACACACACACTAAATATATACACTCATGCATACAAACAAATAGCTCGTTTAACCCCAAAGGGGCTATTTATAATAGAAGTATTATTTCAAAAGGGTGTGTTTCAGCTCCTGGTGATTTTATTGGCCCCTTTGTAATTCGAAATGAATGTATTGACCCTCTTCGCCGGACAATGCGCTTCCATTATATGAAAAACATGTATCACCGCAACTTTGTGTGCTATCTGGAGGCACCGGGGCAGCGTGATTGCTTTCTTTTTTCTTTCCCCCTCAAAGAACACCGCGATATTCAGTCCGTGCGCCGTATAGTACCACGCTGACATCTTAATGATTATCCCCGGGAGGCTTTTGGTGTTCATCACGGTGCTCCATAATGGATTATGGCCGTTGCGCGCCGCAGTTCACGACCAGAAGCCAGACAAAGACAATGCGACCAATGCGCTATTAGCGCGTTTCATTTTTATCTGACTTTGGGCTGCAGACTTTCCTTAATGAGAGTGGACAACATGGCGAGCGGCTTTCAAAGATGCTGATCGGCTCGTCGCACGGAGCGCTTCGGCTCTAAATTGCCTCCCCGACGCACCGCGGGCGGATTCGCCCCAGCTGTGAGGCATCGGCGCATACGCTCCGAGGAGGAGATCTTTAGATGGCGAGGCCCGCTTCCCTGCCAGCAGCGAGGCGAACAAATGACATTTGTGTCACTTGAAGTCTCCTCGCGATGTATCTTATGCAGTTTGGGCGATGGAACTTTAGTCGAAGTTTACTTCGTGAATGATAAAGACGGTTGTGACTCAGTGCTGCATTTCAGCACCGGACAGCGACCGTGGCAAGCGCTGCACATTTTTCTTGGTGTTTAAAGGGATAGTTCACACACTAACATTTTAATTTTGTCATCATTTACTCACTCTCATATTATTACAAACTTGTATGACTTTCTTTCTTCTGTGGAACACAAAAGAAGATATTCTGCAAAAAAAAAAAAAAAAAGTCTAAAATGTTTTGGCATACAATGAAAGCCAAAACAACATTGGACCCCATGGGGTCAGACAGACAGACAGACAGACAGATAGATAGATAGATAGATAGATAGATAGATAGATAGATAGATAGATAGATAGATAGATAGATAGATAGATAGATAGATAGATTGATTGATTGATAAAACGACAGACAGATAGATAGACAGATAGATAGATAGATAGATAGATAGATAGATAGATAGATAGATAGATAGATAGACTTAAGTTTATCTTTTTTCCATAGAAGTTTTTACATTTTAAATGTAATATAAATTGAATAAATATAAATGTATGAGCGTGGCCAAGTTACACCCAGTTCTAAGTAAACAATGTGTTTCAGCACTGGACAGCGGCCTCCAGCACAGGCTTTAACTACACTCAGCTATTGGACAGGAGTTTCTTTCAGCCGAACAGAGAATGCAGTCACACTTTCTGCACTTCTGTATGGCATACGCTCCAAACCAGTTTAACATGATCGACAAGAACCCGTTCTCCAGGGAACAGAGACTTCATAATATCCATCCACACAGCCATCACACACACTGTGATTCTCACATTACGTTAATCAACAGGCGTCCGCTAATGATGAAGATGTTTTATTATGCGTCATTTACTTTTCCACAACGGCCATCTTCCCCACAGCACTTCAAAGGAATGTTCTGGTTTCAGTACAAGCTGAGCTCAATCTGGGTTTGAGAGACACTTACAAATGGGGGCCAATTTGTAAATATTAAAATATTCAAGGTTTCAATAGTAAAGCCACCATGATTTTAATGCGTATAAATTGCTTACTCAAAATTTTACTTTTTTTTTTTTTTTTTTAGCTGTTGCCTTAACAGAAGAATTTAAGTACTTGTACATCGAAATCCTGATACTGCTTAGTGTGATTATCAGATGACTCTGTGTTTCAGAGCGCAGGACTCTTTTCTTTTACATGCGAGATAATAATAATGATAATAAAATAACAAAAATTATTACATTATATTTATATTATATTTTTAAAAATACTCAATTTTTTTATTCAACAGTGAAATATTACACTAGCAATATTTCTTGTTTTATTATTTGTCTTAATAATAATGGAAAAATATAATTGTGATTTTTAACTTTAATTGTAACTTAAACACTCTAATTATCATTATTACTATTATTATTATTATTATTATTGTTATTATTATATTTTCTAAAATACTGTAAATTACTGTAATAGTAATTTCATATTTAATTTAATAATAATAATTGACAATTAAACTTTTCTTATTATTATTATTATTGAAACATTACAATAGTAATATTTATATTTATTTATTAACTAAATCACAACATTTCTGGCAAAAACTGTTTAAGTCCTACAAAAAAGTACATCAAATCTAGAGCTTAAAAAATAACAACAGCAACAAAAAAGCTAAATTTAATAATCCATTAAAAATCCAGAATATTCCTTAAAGTGCCAGACCAGCATTCAATGCAAATGAGCTCTAGCACCTGCAACAGACTTTCCCCGTCCGCCCATGTTCAGGGTCACGGCCTCACATGCTCCACGCCAGCCTAATCTAACCTCCGGGGAGGACAGTCCCTCGTCACGGCTCCTGTCAATCAAACATAATGACAGCAAATCGGACGGGGGCCTTGTATCCTCCGACAAACACGCTGCCCTACCTTCTGTGTTCAGGGCATATCTGCCTTTTAAATGAGGGATGGAGAGAGATAGAGATATAATGAGAGAGGGGGGGTTCTCTCTGGTTTTAGCGTGAACTTCTGCTCTCACACCCCGCTGAAAGTATGGCTTCAAGCTGTCGGCATGACCCTGTGTCCTCGCCTCCTCCTGATTTCTCTCTCCTTCCTCTTAGTCGTTCCCTCTAGCTAGCGCTAATCTCCCACTCCTTATTGCTCGATCTGTCTTCGCTGGATTCATTGCCTCAGAGACCCCGCTTCTTTTTGTTTTGTCATTCTTTATCTCTCTAATTCTAAACAATCTTTCCAGCTCCGCAGCGCCAGGGTCGTTCGTTCCCTCTTCGTCGAGGTCGGAAGCAATTAGGACCTGCTACAAGATGTCATTTAAAATGGGATTTTCCCAAACCAGAGGTGACCGACACCTTGATATCGCGGGTCATATCATGTGATTCTATATCATAGAAAATTCTAAGGTATCATAGTCTATATCAGTGTTTCCCAACCTTTTTTTAGTCGCGGCACCCTTTGGAAATTTTAACAACTTTGTGGCACCCTACAAAATTAATTTTGTCACAATATTTGAATTTCTAACTTCGATATGATACTTTGAAAAGTATCGATATTCGGTACAGCAGGGAAGAACTGCAGAATGTGATTTTAATGTAGGCTTTTATTCATATGTAAACATTGTTTAATTACCATTATAACTTAAACTATCTCACAAATTTTTGCTCACTCTGTGTATTTTTGATTTTACAGTGGGGTAATTTTGTTGCAGTAGCACGAGATAGCTTGATTTCAAACTTTGAATTGAATAAAAAAATGACAAGTAAAAAGTCATTTCACACAAATAAAGAAATTAATAATGATAGCACAAATAAAAAATAACGACAGGCCTACAAATGAAATAAATTGCTTTTTAGTTTTTCAGGTCTAACAGTAGGGCTATTAAGAGATTTATTTTTTATTTTTTATTTTTTTAACCAATTATCCAAATAATGTTTAGTCCTAGAAAGTTTTATTATTATCAGAACACGCGAGCATAACATAGCGGTTAGAAGATCAATGAATGAGAGGGCAGCGTTACCAGAGTTGCCCATATACCACACCATGTTACAACACAGTAGGGCTATTGCAGACCGAAACAATACTGTACTACATCGATGTTTCCTGTCGGCTCGTTTTTCGAGTGGACTTTGCTGTTCCGATGAGCATGAACGGTATACGAGTGGAGCTGAGCGGAGCACACACACGCATAGAGCGGGATTAAACGCAGAGCGTCACACCACGTGAAAGTGAAACTAATTTTCGGTGAACAAATTTTCGGCAGCCGGAATTTCGTTGCATGTCTAATTATTGGCGACATCAGAAATGGATATTATATAATAGATGCTTTTTTGAACATTTTAGCAATTTAAAAATACACAAAATTAGTACACGGCACCCCTGCTCTCAACAGACGGCACCCCGGTTGGGAAACACTGGTCTATATCACAGAAAATTGGCTTATGTGTTAAGTGATCATCTAATAATTATGTAACTTATTTAACCTTTTTTTTACATTTAGACTACTGTACCTTTGGCATCAACTAACAATCAGTTAAAGTTCATCTTTAAAAACACTAATAATTTAAGAAAAATGTTATATGAATCTAGCAAATCTCAAAATAAATATGCATTTCTTATAGAGTACATTACAGTGTTAATATGTGATGCCTAAATTATCTTAAAATGACAGACTTTGGTTTTTAGTTTATTATTATTATTATTATTATATTTTTTAACAAAATGGTAACAACTGTTTTTAATTTTTATTTATTTATTTATTATTATTATTTAATTTTTTACTTTATTTATTAGTTAGGTTTTCAGTTTTTTGTATTTGTTTAATGTAGCATATAAATTTTATTTATATATATTTTTTAAATGTATTACATCTCATATTTACTTTCAGTTCACATTTTATTTAATTTCATATTTTACTTTCAAGGTTTTCATTTGTTGTCTTTTTTGTATTTACACAAAGTAGTATAAAAATGCAATGTATATTTAAATGTTTTATTAATTTTATATTTAATTGTTGTCCTTGTTTATTGACTTTGATTTTCAGTTCTTTGTATTTATTTACACAAAGTAGTATATACATTTAATTTATATTTAAAAGTTTCAAAAAATGTTGTCATTTTTTACTTAAATTACTTAATGTTTTAGTTTGCCGTGTATATTTTTTACACAAGATTTTTACACAGAAATATAATCTATTTTTAAAAGTTGTAAATTTTTTTATTTTAATATTTCATTTAATAAAAAAAAATATGAAAATGACATTAAAACATGATTATGACAAATATGACAGAGATATATAATTATGAGTATATAGATGAAATTATAAGAAATATCGACAAAATTGACTAAGACAAAAAAAATCGAAATAATGACAAAACGTTTAAATCATGAGATACTAAAAGATAATTAAGAGATGAAGTTGAAATTATGAGATAAAAACTATTATGAAAAAGTCAAAACTAAGATACAAAGTTGAAGATTACATTAAAAAGAAAAAGAAAATTTATGAAAATGTATGAATGAAAAGAAAATGAAAAAGAATTTATGAGATAAAAGTTAAAATTATCAGGATAAACACTGACAATACTGACAAAAAAAAGTAAAATTATAACATTAAAAGTTGAAACTATGAGATACCAAGTGATAACTATTAAATTAAGAGCTAAAAATATTGTGATAAAAAGTCTAAATTGGCATACAAAGTCAAAAATTGATATTAAAACATAATTGACAGAGTAAAAATTATGAGATAAAAATTCATAATTATGAAATTGGAATTGGAGATAGTCGAAACTGACATTAAAACATAATGACAAATTTTATGAGAAGTTATAAATTATGAAATACAAACAAAAAAATTCTGATATACATTGTCATGTTTGACTATTATAAGTCCTAATTATGAGTCTTTTATCTCATAATTTTGATTTGCTACTTCAAACCAATATTTACCACAGCATGATTTTGTTTTTATTTAGATTTTTTGTGGCACAAATGACCTTCCATAATAAATACTATGGTAAATAATAATAATAATAATAATAATTTATGCATTTAGCAGACGCTTTTATCCAAATCGACTTACACTGCAATGAGGCTATACATTTTTTTTTTACCAGTATGAATAAATATGAATAATAAGTATTATATTTATGAATAAATATATAAAAAGCGGCTCTTACTACTTAGAGAAGTACCATAGTACATTCAATATCATGTTATATATTACTGAAATAACATAGTGATTTAAAATATACCACAACACTGAACTACTGTATATATGATGGACTACTTCATGGTACTTCAAAGAATGCCATGGTATTACCATGGTAAACATCCAAAAAAACATGGCCCTTATACAGACTTGCCAGGCACAAAGGAAAGAAAGAAAGAAAGAAAGAAAGAAAGAAAGAGAGAAAGCCCATGTTACTTCAGCTGTTCCTCTTGTTTCAGGGAAGTGAAGTGAAATCCCTGAGGATCACTCTAGTGCAATGGCTTTTTACTATGTACATTACACCCCTGTGCCATTACACACACAGACACACACACCCCGTGTAACGCTGCAGTCACACGTCTGCATCTCTCCATTGTGGTAGAAGCCATAACAGGGGAAGCGGCACTATAAAACTTCATGAAGTGAGAAGCATAGTCTCGTGTGCAGCTCCGCTGTGATTTCTCATATGACGGCACTGGAGACTTTCTATTCATCACACACTGCCGGCCATGTAACTGCATTACCACAAACCCCAGACGCAAATATCCACCCATCAGAGAGCACCACAATCCACCAGCTCACTTCATTCTCAAGTCAATGAATCAGCGTATTTGAGAGAGAAACAGACAAATAGAGAGAGACGGCCAGACAGCAAGAAATACACTCAGATTTACACATTTTCCAAAATCCAAAGGCAAACAAATGCTGAAAATCATATTAGAGATGATCAGAGAGATGGAGAATCACTGTTTGCCTTGTAGATACAAATCAACGGCTAAACAATAAAGGCGATTTGCTCTGCTATTGTTTGTGCATGCCACTTTAAAGCCATTTTCTGTCTGGTTACATAATATTCAACAAAAACTGCTGGATTTCTATTCTGAACACATGTTGCTTGTGACTTTGTGTTCACTTAAACTTAAATTTGTTTTTATTTGCTAGTGTATATTTATCTAACTTTTAGTCAGTAATCATAAATATAATAAAATTATAAAATAAACAAATAAACGTTATTGAAATACAAAGTAATTAATAAATTAATGTTAATTTGCAGTAAAAATACAATGGGGTCCAAAGGTATTCCAACTATTAACAAAAATATAATACAATATAATACAAAAACATAGTAAAAGACAAATATAAAAATCATAAACTGTGTTAAAATATTATGAAAAATACATTCTAAATAATAATGTATTTACTTTTTAGCAGTGGTGTATAAAGTACCTGAAAGTGATACTCAAGTAAAAGTACAGCTATCTTACCAGAAAATGACTTTGGTAATTGAATAAGTTGAAGTCACCGTTTAGAATATTACTTGAGTAAAAGTCTTAAAGTATGTGATATTTATTGTACTTAAGTACGAAAAGTATTTTTTTTTTATCTTAAATGTACTTAAGTATTGAAAGTAAAAGTACAAGTAAATGCAAATAAGCAAATAAATATAAATATAAAATGTTCATACACAGCTTGAGTAGCAAGATTGTGTTCAGTTTTAACTCTTTCTTCCATTTTGTATTTTTGGGTAAGAATAAGAAGCACTTCATCCGGTACTTAGTGTCTTTCATTCCAACGTAAGAAAACACTTCTGGAATCTGCATCTGAAATGGCATTTAGCCTACAGTTTAATGTATCTCAGACGGGACATGGATGTATTTAACCTGCAGTTACAGATAGATAGTTACATAAATAGGTTTTCAAAACACAAATGTTTTGTTTTTAACATAAAACGTTGAATACTGATATTTGAAATCACTTAAAACATGAAAAAAATAGTCGAAATGTGAAATTAAAACCGCCAGTAGATGACAGCAAGTGACTGTTACTGAGTGAGTCATTAAGACTCAACCGATTCATTCAAACAACTGATTCCTTCAGGAACAAAGCATTGACTGTTAATAAGTGAATCACTGAATCATTTTTATCAACCGATTCGTTCAAAAAGCTGATTCATTCAATAAGTAAACACCGTCCATTGCTCAGAGACGCAAAACAGTGCTGTGATCTTTGTTTGGAACTATTTTCGTTAGCAAAATTGAGCAAAAACAAGCAATATTGTGTCTAAAATGTAAGTCACTTATTGCTTTACTGAACTTGTATAAAATGATTATTAAATGTGTTATCATGCTGATATCTGCAGAAAAACGGTAGGCTACTCTTTGTGTGATATAGATTAAGTTAACTATATTAAATTATATAAATATAAAAAGCATACACTCTTAAAAATGAAGGTGCTTCAAAAGGTTCTTCAAGCGATGCCATAGAAGAACCATTTTTGGTCCCTCAAAGAACCATTCAGTCAAAGGTTCTTTAAAGAACCATTTCTTTCTTACCTTTTTATAATCTGAAGAACCTTCTTTTGCCACAAAGAAGCTTTTGTGAAACAGAAAGGTTCTTCAGATGTTGAAGGTTCTTTATGGAACCATTTAGACAAAAAGGTTCTTCTATGGCATCGTGAAGCACCTTTATTTTTAAGAGTGTACAGAAGCATATTTGCCGTCAATTTAGAATGCCTGGAATTTTGAGTTTTATTAGACTAATAAATCAACGTGCGTGCACTCTGTGTGTGATTTGGTGATATAGCCTACTTGATAATGTCAGATAGCACATCATTAAAACAACACTTACCATATTATCGCAGAAGATATACTGTATATCGTACACCCCAGAGTCGACTTGAGTGGAAAATGAAATCATCCGCGGTTGTGTGCACACTTGTTTGCACATGAGCATGAGTCTAACTTGCAGATGCCAGACCACAGATTCATCAGACCTGCTTTCCTGCAGTCCGTGTTCTTCTGACTTCTGACTATTTTGTAGTAAGTAACGAATATGCTTCGGGGAAATGTAGTGGAGTAAAAGTAAAAGTTGGCTGAAATATATAAAATATCAAGTAAAGTACAGATACTCCCAAAAAATACTTAAGTACTGTAACAAAGTATTATTACTTTGTTACGTTACACCACTACCTTTTTAGTCAGTAGTATCTATTACTGTTACAACTATTGGTAACACTTTACAATAAGGTTCATTAGTTAAACATTAGTTAATATTAACTAACATGAACTAACCTTGAGCAATACATTTGTTACTGTATTTACTAATCTACACTAATGTTAGTTAATAAAAATACAGATGTTTAAAATATCAAGTAAAGTACAGATACTCCCAAAAAATACTTAAGTACTGTAACAAAGTATTATTACTTTGTTACGTTACACCACTACCTTTTTAGTCAGTAGTATCTATTACTGTTACAACTATTGGTAACACTTTACAATAAGGTTCATTAGTTAAACATTACATATATATTAAAATAAATATAATAAATACAATGGGATCCAAAAGCATTTCAAATATAAATAAAGCTTATTTAAAAAATGCACTTATGAATATGATAAAAAAAATATATATGCCTTTTTACTAATTTAATTAAAATGTATGTATTAATAATTTGGGTGAAACATTGTGGAATAAATAAGTTTTTGCTGTTCTCCCATTCTGCTTTAATGACAGCAGCACTGATTAGTGACCTAGAAATAGTGCAGAACATGAACAATTTCTTATTCGTTGTAAGTAATAACTTTCCTTGCTGCAAACTTCCTAAAACTTTTTTTTAAAAAATGTAAATTAGATTTCAGGCCCCACTGCATTTATAATAGTCATGCCAATCACGCTTCATTAATTTGATTTAATGAGCGGCCATCAGTATCCTATCACAGTGTTTATTCTGAGAAAAATATACAGATTTGTCAGCACACACAGCGTTCACACGCTGGGTAACACCTCCTGCGTTCCTTACATATTTCATGTCCATCAAAAGCTAAAAATGGAGCCTTGTTAGTTTACAGACAGAGATTATTTGCTGTTTTGTCATTATTACAAGACTTCACCAGGTACAAGCATCCAAAAAGGGGTTTACTTTTCAGTAAACAGTTCTTAAAGGAATAGTTCACCCAAAAATCAAAGAACTCAGGCCATCTAAGATGTATTGTAGATGAATTTGTTTCTTCGTCAGAACAGATTTGGAGAAATTTAACATTATGGGTGCCGTCAGAATGAGAATACAAACAGCTGATAAAAACATCACAATAATACACAACTCCAGTCCATCAATTAACATCATGTGAAGTGAAAAGCTGCGTGTTTGTAACAAACAAATCCATTATAAAGGCATTTTAAATTTAAACCATTGCTTTCAGCAGTAATTTGAGTTTGTAATCCATAATAATATTTCATTGAGTGAAAAAGTCCATCTCCTTTTGTCCTGTGACATGAAAATACACCGACACATCCAAAACAAGTACTGCTTCAGACTGTTTTTGGTTATAAATGGTGCTTAATCAGTGCATATTTCTCTCCTGATTCAGACAAAGATTTATTTTTTACTGGAAGCAATGGTTTGAAGTTAAAAACATTTTATGGATTTGTTTCTTACAAACACACAGCTTTTCACTTCACAAGACGTTAACCTATAGACTGGATTTGTGTGGATAACTTATGATGTTTTATCAGCTGTTTGGACTCTCATTCTGACGGCACCCATTCACTGCAGAGGATCCATTGGTGAGCAAGTGATGTAATGCTGGATTTCTCCAAATCTGTTCCAATCAAGAAACAAACTCATCCACATCTTGGATGGCCTGAGGGAGAGTACATTTTTATTTTGGGGTGAACTTTTTCTTTAAAATAACCATGCTGAAAGAACATAATATAAAGAACCTTTTGTGGAACGTAAAGGTTCCATGGATGCAAAAAAAAAACACCACTGTATTTTTAGGAGTGTAGGAAAAAAAGGTTTTCTGGGATGGGGACTGGTATTTTTTTCTGGCAAAAACGACAATTGGCCAGTTCACACGTCTTCCACAGACGGATGTGAGAACAAGCAACGGATCTGGGCGTAAAACACACACCTTAAATTACACCGGATTTGCAGCAGGGCAGAGCTGACTCCGGAGGAGCAGGTGAATTTGCAGATCCAGCAGGGGTGTGGAGCCCCGCAGACAGCATGAGCTCATACACACTGAAACGTGGCGAAACCGCTCTCATTTTCTCCAAGCGTGGCCGGCCTTCCTGCACAGACACATCTGTGAGCGTGCCTGATTTCTCACGGATGCAGTTGGAAAAATATGCCTTTTATGTAGCTATATATGTATGCCGTGCCAAACTAGATTTGAAAATGCACAGCAGGGTTGACAGAGGTGTTGTGTGCGTGTCAAAACAAACAGCTTTCTTTGTCTTCACGTTGTTTTGACTCAGTGTGATATTTCCTGTTCCAGTCTAGACGGATGTATATGCTGGCATATACTGCATCTAATTAAAAAAACATATCATCTCATGCTTTTGCAGGCGTGCCATAAATATCTTCGCATATTTGTCCATGTAGATTTTTTTATACATTTCGAATCTTCACTATAACCTTGTTTGCAACTTAAATCGGTGGATTAAAAGCAATTTAGATAAGTCTAAAAATGGTTTGCTGCTATAATGCAACAAATTCAATTTGCAGTTATGAATCATCTTTTTCACCAGCTGCTTGGAAACAGAGGCACATGCTTTATATAAATACACTTAAAATATGGCTGAGATTAATTTATGTCGCAGTTCCAGTGTTCTTGTTACCATTTTACATTAATATGCTGAGTGACCTCCATAAAATTTCCTTGAAATTGTATTTTGATTTGTAATGGTACATTTGGTTCTTATTAGAGTCATAAATTCTTTACATAGTCAATAAGTTAGTGTATGTTTAATAATGTGCTTAAATGTTGTTATTATTGTTATTAGTAGTAGTAGTAGTAGTAGTAGTAGTAATATTGTTGTTGTTGTTGTTGTGGTGGTTTTGTTGTTGTTGCTATTAATAATACAAACATTTAAGGATATTTTATTTGAATAATAATATTATCAATGACAAGTAACAACATTATTATTTTTAATATTATTATTAAAATGGTTTTAATAATAATAATAATAACAATAATGAATAACTTTTTTTACATTTTATTATTGCTATTATATTTATTATTATTGTTGTTGTTGTTGTTGTTGTTAATAATAATAATACAAACATTTAATGATATTTTATTTTTAATAGTAACATAAATAACAAGTATTTTTATGTATTAATCATCACATTATAATTTTGTATGTTATTATTAAAATGGTTTTAATAATAATAAAAATTAAATAATAATAATAATAACAACATTTACATTTTATTATTACTATTATTATTTTTATTAAATATTAAACTTCCAACAACTTTTATTTTTATTATTATTAAATTCACTTAAAAGTTAACCATTAACATTATTCTAAATATGTAGAAGAACATTTTTCAATTTCAATATAATTGTTTTTTTAAGTAATAAATCATTTGATTTTAATAATAGCAAGGATTTAGCAAAACCCCTTTTAGAAATATCCAGCTTCACCCCCCTTTTTTTTTTATTAACTTTTTTAAGCGTTTTGTTTTGTTTTGTTTTGTTGTGGTCATGGACAAAATGAACCGATAAACAGTAATCTTACTATTTCTAGTGCTCACTTGCCAAATCAGTTCGCCGAAGGTTACATCACCTAACTAATATTCATGAAGATAAGGTTTATAATATTTCTCCAAACATATCAGATAATTTCAATGCCCGTTTTAAAGTACTCAACTACAAAATGACTCAAAATGGCCATCCAGACACTGACCACACATACACACAAACAAAATCCACCACTCATCCCACTACGCACAAACATACACAGATCGCCACCGTTAGCCCTAGACGATACTGACAAGCTGCCTTGTATACATGGTGATGTTATCACCACATCTCGCACATTACGGAGCTGATGTTCTTCAGAGGTCACTGATGGGAAAGCGCTGTCGAGGCGGACAGCTGTCAGAACGCCTTCCTCGCCTTCACCCAACTTCCTCCTCCTGCTCCTCCTCTGCCTTAGGGTGTCCTCTGACTCCTATAATGGGGCTCATATGTGCCCCCCTGTCATAGCGATTCTTAGCAGTACGTTGAACTTGAAGGCTCTGCGAAATCCCAGCTGGAATTAAACTGGAAGGATCTACGTCGTTTGATTGATCTTGGCAGTTGCTACATGTGAGTTGTGCTCTGAGGATGCTCCATCCAGAAAAATGTGGCCGTTTACTCGACTGGCTATTGTTTCTCATGCACAACTGCTAGCTGAGTGCAATGTAGCCCCCTACGATAATTTGTTACAATGACACACAATATATCAGTACGATATCGGTTTTCAGCCCGATATTTTACTGTGATTTTTCCACATATGTCTGCTGTAATGAAGTCTACAACAAGTCTGCTGTAATGAAGAATAAAAAGAAAATCTGGAAAAATCCTACAAAAACAGAATCTATTATTTATCTTACGAAATTATCAGCAAAAATATTTTCTTAAATATTTATTTAAATATATAATAATATTTTTATTATTAGGGTGAACCCTTTTTTTTGCGCAGCCCAAAATAACTCTAACAGAGAAACTAGCAAAACTAACAAAAACAGTCACTATATTTGCAACTCCACCTGATGCCACTAGGGGCGCACAAAGGACACTTCGTCTTCATATTGGATGATATTTTACTGTGATTTTTCCCACATTCAAGACTGTAATGAAAAACATAAAAGAGAAAGAAAAAATAGACGTGAAAATATAGAAATTATCTTACAAAATTATCTTCAACAATTTTTATTTTAATTAAAACATTTTTATTTATGTAAAAAAGTTATCTGTCATTCATTATGTTCCGCTTGATGCCACCAGGAGTGCACAATGGACACTTCTTCTAATTATGATTTAATTTTGACAGATTTCTTAGGTTAACAATCTTTACCAGAGACAAAAGCCTTAACGTGTAACTAACAGTTTTGCATATGGCATGAGTGAAACAGGGTTGTTAACGTTAACTAAAACTAATAAAAACAACAATATAACGCTGAAATAAAATAAAATATAAATATTACATGAAAAACTACATGAAAATAAGGCCTTGGCAGCTTAACTAAATTGCTAACTGGAAAGCAATAAAAACAAACTCATCTAAAACTGAAATAAAAATAAATTAAACATCAATAGCAATTTTTAAGAAAACAAAAACAAATTATTGACAACAGAACATAAAATTATTAACAATATAACAATATAAAAATAAAAGCTAATTTTGATTTAATAGAATATTTAAATATATAAATAACACTGGAGCAGGAGTCTAACGGTCAGTCGAGAGTTAAGGACAAAACACAAGCATAAATAACTTATAGGTAGTTTACATGAATTACTCTGTAGCAGGGCTGGACTGGGACAAAAATCGGCCCTGGCATTTTTTGGTCCAGGTGGCCCACCACCACTTTGAGATATATATATATGTATATACATACACACACTATACTAGTAAATTATTTTGAACAATAAGATTTTTTATGTTTTTTAAAGAATTCTCTTCTGCTCACCAAGCCTGCATTTATTTGATCCAGAATACAGCAAAAGCAGTAATATATAATATTTGTATTAATAAATATTTGTACTATTTAAAATAACTGTTTTCCATTTGAATATATTTTAAAATGTAATTTATTCTGCGATTTCAAAGCTGAATTTTTAGCATCATTACTCCAGTCACATGATCCTTCAGAAATCCTTCAAATATTCTGATTTGCTGCTCAAAAATATGTATTATTATTACTATGTTGAAAACAGCCGAGCAGAATTGTTTCAGGTTTCTTTGATGAATAGAAAGTTCAGAAAAACAGCATTTATCTGAAATTAAATTTTTTTGTAACATTATACATTTATTTATCATCCCTTTTGATCAATTTAAAGCATACTTGCTAAATAAAAGTATTAATTTCTATCATTTCCCAAGGAAAAAAAATATACTGACTCCAAGCTTTTGAATGGTATATGTAGCCTATAATGTTACAAAAGCTTTTTATTTCAGATAAATCGCAAAGAACATTTAAATTTTCAAAGAACATTTTCACTTCAGTCTAGCCAGAGTTCAGGCACTCTCAAAAACTCCCATTTAAATCAGCTGTTTACACTGTGAAATGAATATCTTACTTACATTCGTACGCACATCTGCACAGTCAGCGAGCAAGTGAACAAAACACAGCGTTTCAGCGATGACTCATTTGAACGCCTCTGATTGGCCATTGCATTCATAAGCTCAACAGACTCGTGTGTGATTGGTTATAATGCAGCGCTGCACAAACGCGTCTGTCTCTGTGCCAGCCAAAGCGCGAACGCAGATTTGAATAGCAGCTGATGCTGTGCCGCACTAAACGATCTAATCACACCGGTGTGATTGTATCAAATATAAAAAATATTATTCGGCTATTGTTTTGTCTTTTGGAAGCTGCATTTAAAATCCATTTGGCTCAGAAATCTGAGGGGGCACAAAAACGTGGGAAAAGCCGACGAGGAAGAAGTTGCGGTGAAGCGATCTTTATATAGGCGGAGCAAAATACAAAATACTTCATCGCTCTGTCTATAGCGCATTGTGGTTGGATGTTTACGCTGTCAATACAGGAGACAAACTAATGGGCCTCTGGCTGCTCGCTGTCCCTGCGTGATGGTCCTCGGCAAAAAAAAACATGAAAAACCTTCTGTCGGCCCCTTAAGTGCGTCGGCCCACCAGGAAAACGCCCGGTATGCCCGATTACCAATCCAGCCCTGCTCTGTAGCCTCTGGCAATCTGCATATCAAGCAGGATTTAGCAAACAAACAACTGGCATATCTGCTTACCATTAACTTATTGAGGCAGGGGTTGTTGGGGAAAGATTTAGGGATAGGCTGTTTGTCCAAGACTCACTGCAGGCCACTTTGGCAGATATACACGGAAGAAAGAGCGTGTTTGCGAACCACATATTTTTAAAATGGACTGGTCGTGGGTTAACTGTGAATAAATGTGAATAAACAGTTCACCCAAAATGAAAATTCTATCATGATTTACTCTTTCTTCTGTGGAGCATAAAAGAAGATATTTTGAAAAATTGTTGGTAACCGAACAGGCCGGGTTCCCATTGACTTCCATTGTACGGACAAACAATACAGTGGAAGTCAATGGGAACCAAAACTGTTTGGTTGCCATATTTCTTCAAAATATCTTATTTTATGTTTTGCAAAAAGAAACTCATTAAGGTTTGGAATGACATTCGGGTGAAAAGTTTGACCCAAAGATAAAAAATTATTTCATTATATATTCACCCTTATGTCAGTGGGGTCTAATACAACATTGGACTCACTGGCTTTACTGCATGGACAAAACAAGAGTACAAGCTTCATACAGGTTTGGAATGACATGAGGGTGAGAAAACTCAATTTTGAGTTTTGGACTATTGCAATGCTCTCTTGGCAGGTCTTCCAGCCACTTCTATCAAACCTCTACAATTAATCCAAAATGCCGCTGCAAGATTAATCTTTATTGAGCCAAAAAGAACGCATGTCACACCTCTGTTCATCAATTTGCACTGGCTACCAGTAGCTGCTTGCATTAAATTCAAGGCATTAATGTTTGCCTACAAAACCACCACTGGCACTGCACCCCTTTACCTGAATTCATTACTTCAGAGTTATGTGGCCTCTAGAAGCTTGCGTTCTGTAAGTGAACGGCGTATTATTGTGCCATCTCAAAGAAGCACAAAATCACTTTCACTGACTTTTTCATTAACTGTTCCCTCCTGGTGGAATGATCTGCCCAAATCAATCCGAGCAGCTGAGTCCTTAACCATCTTCAAGAAACGACTAAAAACAAATCTGTTTGACCCTCTAACTCTAACGCTTTCTATTCTATATTAATTCTACTTTACCTATATTTATCTTTTTTTATTTTTTATTCTTTATTTTTTTAAAAACAACAACAAAAAACAAACAAACACTAGCTTTCTAGTGGTGCTTCTTTAAAAATGTGACATACTGATTTAAAAACTCATGTTGTGGCGCCCAAAAAAACAGTGTGAGACATGACGCAACAGTCAATATGTCTGTTTAAATGTGTATAGGTACAGAAGCAGTGTTTAGAATGTGTTCAATTTAGAAGACGCACCTTTTCCTGAGAGGATTTTACAGTGCAAACTGTAAAAGCTAACGCACACCACACTGTCAGCATGCTAATTAGAGCACCACCACTGAAATATTAAAACTAAAATATACATGTACCAAAAAATAGAGAGGAATAGTCAACCACCATGTCCTATTCCTAGGCAAACACATGCACATAAAAACACGTCTCTAGTTCTCAGACTCTTCAACAAACAGCTACTACCTTATTCGCAGTTGTCTCAAGGGATGACAACACTGGTAAGTGAAGCTGATGCAATGATGTCACACATGCAGCAAGTCTGTGTACATGTGCGCGCGAGTTTCTCTCACTCCACGGTGCGATGGGGAAGTTGTGATATATTCTCAACAGGCCTGGATGACATGTGTCACATCCTGATTGCCCCCTCTTTCATCTATTTTTTTCCTTTCAGGCTCAAATGTTCTCCTGGGGGTAAAAATGTGTGTGTGTTTGACATAGTGGCACTAAATCGAATGTTGGATACCACCTGTCATTGGCTTCTTCTTTAAAACTTTTCATTGTGAGGCTTCTTACATAAAGGTTTCAACGGTCAGCAACCTTAGACACCTCTGAACGTGTATATTATATTTCTACTTCAAATTTCTAGAACCTCTGTAATACTAGTGGATAACTACAATGAACTAACATCATGCCAACTTGAACAAAAGAGGAAACATAAAATACTAAGAAATATAGAAATTCTGAGAATTATCCAATGTTTGACTTAAATTCCTGACGATATAATTTATAATGAAAAAATAGTATTTCAAAAGGAATAAAGAAGCAATTTCACTATTAAGGATTTTGTTACAATAAACCACAAACAGTTGTAGAATAATATAAAGTAAAACAAACAACTAAATAATAATAATAAGAAGAATAAGATAATAATAATAATCATGTAATTTCAAAATAAAAAAAATAAAAGAACAACATTTTAAAATCTTTACTGAAGCAAAAGCAAAGAACATAATGGAAAAAAATAAGTCTTATATATGTACCTGTGATGCCAAATTAATAAATAGTAATATAAACAAATAAATCAAATAGTAATATAAAATGTAACGTCAAAATTAATAAGATAAAACTAAAAAATTACTTTTAAATAACATTTAATAATTTAATAATAAAGCAAACCAAAGCAAAGCAAAACAAAACAAAAAAATGACACGTTCACAGTCTTCAAACATAACATTTTCTGGCAGCTGCTCAAAGACAATGTCATTATTTAAGAAAAGAAAAGAAAAGAAATATTATTATATATTGCTGGTGCCATATTTTCATCTGTGATGCCAAATTGATAAACAAATAAATAAATAATAATAATATCAAACGTAATATCAAAATAAAAAACTAAAACAGTAAATTATAATAATTTATAAAATAAAGCAAAGAATAGAATAAAACAACAAAAATCAAAACAAAGCAAAAAACAAAACAGCAAAGCAAAGCAAAGCAAAAAAAACAACACATGCTATTAACAAATAATGCTATAAATAAACAAATAATGTCATTTTTAGAGGTCCAAAAAAGGGGGGGGGGCACAAAAGCAATGTTGCTGGTGCCATATTTCCATCTATGATGCCAAATTAACAAACAAACAAACAAATAAATAAATAAATGAATAAATGATATAATGTTTAAAATCAAGATAAAAAATAAAACAGCAAAATATTATAATTTATCAAATAAAGCAAAGCATAGAATAAAACAACAAAAAGCAAAGCAAAGCAAAAATACAAAAAGCAAAGCAAAACAAAACAAAAACAAAACATGCTATTAACAAATAATGCTATAAACAAATAAAATCATTATTCAGAGGCCAAAAAAAGGATTAAAAAGGCACAAAAGCACTGGTACTGGTGCATCTACATTGCTCTCGGTGCATCCAAGTTTCCTGCAGGTTACTTCAGGAGATGTCTGTCCGGCAGCATAGCAACAATATGTCATTGTTATATCATTCACTATGGCTGTGTGTGGCCGGAAAGACTACTGTTGGACCTCCTTGTGTGTTTTGTGCTTTGAATGTCGTCGCAATTGCCAGTCATCCTCAGGAGCACACAACCCTCAATGGAAACGCTCTCGCTGCGTCCCGCTATGTTTATTTTTGTGCGTCTGGAATACTTTTGTGCAACTGGGCAACAATGACTCACTGGCTTTTTGCGTAAATGGAGCAGTTTGGAAAAATTGAGAGAACAAATGAATTGACATTTGCTATCACTGCATCCCCAAGCCCTGCGCTGAAAGCATCGGATCAATGCTTGCAAATGTCCCCGGGGAGAAGTACCATGAAACGGCTCAAAGCCTGATCTTAAAAGGCTGGGTTATCGACTGATTTCTGCTCCAAAAGCTCTCTGTCTAAAACATACGGCTTTAGCTTTGACTGGCATGGTGGCTGTCTTAAAGAGGTGATGCAAAAGGCTGGCAGCGGACTTACCCCCGGCAGTGTCTTCTGTTCGTGGAGGGCGTTCTGGGCTTTGATGGCCGACTCGCGGGCGCAGTAGGTGAGGAACGCGCAGCCTGTGTGACAAAAAGGAAAGGAGACTTTCAATGACTTGGATAGACAGTGGTCTTGAACTCAATACTGCCTGATATCGACGGGTGGCCAAAGTCATTTGAAGTAACCAAACAGCTTCCTGTAGCAACTAACAGTGGCCAGACAATCAAGACAAAAGCATTTACATTTATTCATTTTGGAGCAGACACTTTCATGCAAAGTGACTTTCAAATGAGTACTATATGGGTAATATAAGGAGGAACACGATACAACTAGTGCTACTTTTGCTTTAAAAAACCTGCTCAGAGTAGCCTAATCTGGTTTGACTGGTTTAAATTGTAACCCCAGACTGACCAACTACAAAGTGCCCAAAACCCGGCTGGATTAGGCTGGCAGACCAACTAAAACCAGCTTAGTCTGGGTTAAGGCAGCTTTTTCCAGCAGGGACCTTATCAAATTTTATGTAGGGCAAAACATTAGCCAGGTTTTCATCCAAAGTTGCGAATTTAACTTTTGTGCAAAATTGGAATATCATATAAAGCATTTGCAAATAAAGCATTGTTTCCATCCAACGAGTCAAAGAGAACAAAATCATAATTACCTAAAAAACTGACACTAAATATCACTAAGAAAAGTAGAGGCAACTGTACATAGTAATTTTCATATATAATAAATGACTTGCACCTAAGAGTGAGCAGACAAAACAATAAATGTGAATATTGCTTTCAGATGTGGATGCCTGTTGTTTGGGAACACAGTAGTGTAAGACAGTTACACAGAAATACTTTGACGACAGACTTCACTCGGGTGTTTAAGAATGACCATAACAACTTTTTAGAAGCTGTGCAACGAGATCAGTCCACTGGTTAGTAAGGTTATGCAATCCCAGCGCAAAGTCACACAGTGGTGGCTCGTGGGTTTTAAAATAGAGGCACACTAATTGTATTGGTCTGGGATCCCTGCCGATTATTATTATTATTATTATTATTTGCTTAACCACTTTAAAATGGCTTTTTGGTTGCTTTTAGTCAGAAAACGTAAGGAAAATGACATATATACAGCAAGATAATATAACTTCACTTATCTGGCCTATCACTTGAAGCAAACATCCATCCCTTCTTAAAAGTCTGTGTTAAAAGAGAGCTGCCTGTTGCGCCATTTAATTAAGCCGACTGCTGTAGCCTATATCCAGCTTAGGTGTGTTTTCCCTAAATTTGTATATATACTGTTTGAATGACAGCTTGGTAAATCTGTTGGCAATCAAATATTCAATATCGCTATTCATCATAAGTACTTGGTACATTATCAGCGCAGCGGGAGATGTTCAAACTAATATCACGTAATTTATGTCTCTTTGATGATATCAGAAGGGAGGCTCGCCTCCCCTACGGGGTTTCTTTTCTCAACACTCCTCAGCGCTGAAAGTGAACACTCGATGGTGATTGGCTAATTTTTTTTTCCAACGGAGGCAGGAGAGTTCACCTCTCCCCCGGCCTCCCCCTCCCCTTCTCTATCACCTAGCGGTTGTAATTACATCAGCAGATTCGGCACATTCGCGATAGAAAAGCGGCACTTTCACGTTATGGTATTACAACTGTGAAATTACAAAACAAAAAATACACATTCTGAGACATGAACTGAAATGAATTGTG
>NW_015505403.1:811318-829242 GCF_001515645.1 Sinocyclocheilus grahami
CCTCCCCCCACGAGCCACCACTGAAGTCACATGCCTTTTTTTGATGCACATGGATGAACTTATTCGCAAAATGCATTTCCATCCCGCATTATTTACATTAACTCTTTTTCGCGCAAGTCAAAAAACTCGTAAAAACTTTTTAACAAATTTTTTTTCCTGAAATTTGGTGTTTCCATCATTCATTTTTGATGCAATACTTCAAAATGCGCATAAAACAGGATAATGAAAATATAGCTATTAAGTGCTGAAAACTACAGTAAAGAAGCATCCACCACAAGACTGAAGTTAGTCACAAATTCCACAGGTTCTTGGTTTCTCTCAAGCTGTTGTGCAACAAATCTTATGCAACTAATCTCAAACTAGTCTCAACTACGAGATCTATAATCCAAAAATAGCTAATTAATTACGACCAAAATATCTTTGATTTAAAACTTTTTTGTACGACTCGTGTTTTCAGAAGATTGTAATGGATTCTGCTATTTGACAGAAGGTTGGTCAGTTCCTGTTGAACAGTGAAAGTGAAGGTTTCAGGAAAAAAGTGTCCAAAAAGGTAAAAATAAACATAAATAAACAAGCAGAAGCAATGTTGCTGGTGGCATATTTGTATCTGTGAAGCCAAATGTTGCTTTCAGCTCCTCAGAGTTTCCTGAAAGTTACTTCTTAGCTTTATTTATTCATTTGCTTCTATAAGTTCAGTATGTTTTCTGTTTTCAGAAGATTGTGATGGTTTCTGCTATTTGGAAGAAGGTTTAGTTCCACTACTGAGGAACAGTGAAAGTGAAGGTTTCTGAAAAAAATAAAAAAATAAATACATAAATATATAAAAAGCAGTGGTGTAACGTAACGAAGTAAGAATACTTTGTTACAGTACTTAAGTATTTTTTGGGAGTATCTGTACTTTACTTGAGTTTTTATATTTCAGCCAACTTTTACTTTTACTCCACTACATTTCCCCGAAGCATATTCGTTACTTACTACAAAATAGTCAGAAGTCAGAAGAACACTGACTGCAGGAAAACAGGTCTGATGAATCAGTGGTCTGCCGTCTGCAAGTTAGACTCCTAAAAACACCTTTGCTCATGCAAACAAGTGAGCAAACAACCGCAGATGATTTCATTTTCCACTCAAGTCGAGTCTTGGGTGTGCGATATACAGTAGATTTGCGATAATATGGTAAGTGTTGTTTTAATGATGTGCGATCTGACATTATCAAGTCAATTGATCAATATCACCAAATCACACACAGACTGCACGCACGTTGATTTATTAGTCTAATAAAACTCAAAATTCCAGGCATTCTAAATTGTAGACACATCTAAATCCTATTTCAGATGCAGATTCCAGAAATGATTTCTTATGCTGGAATGAAATACACTAAGAACCAGATAAAGTGCTTCTTATTCTTACCCAAAAATACAAAATGGAAGAAAGAGTTAAAACTGCTACTCAAGCTGTGTATGAAAAGTTTTTATATATATTTATTTGCTTCTTTTCCATTTTGCATTTACTTGTACTTTTACTTTCAGTACTTAAGTACCTTTAAGATTTTTTAAAAATACTTTTCGTACTTAAAGGCTTAGTTCCCCCAAAAATGAAAATTAGCCCATATATTACTCACCCTCAAGTCATCCTATGCATGTGCAACGCTGAACTCATACGTCATCAGCCCGGAGCTGCTTCCGTGTACAACTGTTGGCGCAAGCTACATTAAAGTTATTATTACGTTTTGAATATGGATATTTTTCTTACAAAAACGCATCGATTCGCTACAGGAGGCGTTTGTTCACGCCCAGGAGCCATGTGAGACACTTTTTTTATGGATTGGCGCTTTTTATTTAACTTGTTTTGGACTGATGCATGCAACACCTGCTGAGTGGCATTAAACAGCTTGAAAGATCAAAGACAATTTTTTATATAACTCTGACTGGATTCGTCTGAAAAAAGAAAGTCATATACACCTAGGATGACTTGAGGGTGATTAATTGCTAATTTTCGTTTTTGGGTGAACTAACCCTTTAAGTACAATAAATATCACATACTTTAATGCTTTTACTCAAGTAATATTCTAAACGGTGACTTCAACTTCTATCAAAGTCATTTTGTCGTAAGATAGCTGTACTTTTACTTGAGTATGGCTTTCAGGTACTTTATACACCACTGATAAACAGAAAGAGAAACTTTGAGCCTCTTGGGTCTCCAGACAAAAATGTGAATTCATAATACCATGCACATATACACACCCATTTATATAACCCTTCTGCCACAGGTATCACAGAGCAGGAGACTTTGCAAGAAGAAGATCCCTGAGCCCATTAGTTTTTTGTGACATTAACAGTGCAAACTGGTAGATGTATTTAAAGTAAAGTAAATCTCGGATTTGCCCGATCTAACAGACTCGCAGGCAACAATCAAACTGCAATGTGAGGATCACAGTTTTGTAGATGTGAAAGTAACTACAAAGCAGTCAGTCGTTTCGCTTTCTCTGCCTTATCACTTTCTTTTCTTCACCCATGTTCAATTGCACCGGAATTAACACTGTGTATTTACTCTATAAAAACAAAATATATCTTTAACTAATGTCAAAAAGCGGAATTGCTAAAAGCTGTTTGTTTCTAACAAGTTCCCAAACACTGGGGTGTGCGATATTGACAAAAAATTATCTTTCGAAATTTGGGGATTTTTTTGATAACGATAATTTAATGATGTTTTGCTGAGTGTGTTTTTGTCCTGGTACCTTGGCTGGTTTAGGCCTGTCATGGATAAATAAAAATGCCACTAAAACTGCCAGTAGACTATGGCAAGGCCCTCTCTTATAGGGATAGTTCACCCAAAAATTAACATTGTGTCATTATTTACTCACCCTCATGTCGTTCCAAAGACCTTTGTTCATCTTCGGATCACAAATGAAGA
This sequence comes from Sinocyclocheilus grahami, assembly GCF_001515645.1. Taxonomy (NCBI): domain Eukaryota; kingdom Metazoa; phylum Chordata; class Actinopteri; order Cypriniformes; family Cyprinidae; genus Sinocyclocheilus; species Sinocyclocheilus grahami. Next base: position 814,229 of record NW_015505403.1, read on the forward strand.
TATTTTAGATGAAATCAGGCGTGACATCAGTAGTTAAACCTTAATTTTACAAAGCTACGAGAATAGAAAGTCACATTTTGACTAAAAAAACAAACAAACGTTATTTACAATGAAGATGAAATATTGTGTATTATACTAAAAATGTTATCTAAATTATTAATTATATTAATTATTAATTATAATTAAAATGTCATATTTAATAATAAAAAATTATTTCGACTAGTGGTTTCAGATTTCGGATGTGTTTTTAAGTAATTTCTTCTCAATCACACACACACACACAAAAATCAAATGTAGCCAACAAAACTGTGCCTCACTCTTCTGAACCCCCCCCCACATTTAATCCCAGAAATAAATACAATTTTCACATTTTGGACATTAAAAAAATCATTATGATACAATGAAGATGAAATATTCTGCACTATTTATAGTGCATTATTCAATTGATTTTAATTACATTTCTTATTATGTTATGCTGATATTTTTAAAACTGCAAAAAAAGACTTTAAATTAAATTTACATTTATTTATAATAAAGATTTTTTTTTTTTTTAATAAATCAAACTGAGGAGCATTTTCACGAGTGGTCTCACACTTTCAGATGTCTTGGGAAACAGTTTCTCCTGAATCACAAAAGTCAAATGTAGCTACCGCCAGCAAAAACGTGCCTCTCTCTTCCAGGACAGAAATGACATCTAACCCCCGTGCTAATAAGCAATCACACAGACAGAGGCCCATGAGGCCTGCGGGTCTGAGGAATGGCGTAGAGCTTCATAAGGAGGTAGAGAGGCATAGCAGTAATTAAGCAAGCTGTATTGAAGGTGCCGCTCCCTCCCTCCGCTCCTGACAGACCCATTTGCTGTTTTTTTTTTTTATAGGAAAAGCCGAGCCGTCGCACCACTGTTCCTGCCACCCTTTATAATTGTGTGCAAACCCTGAACTGTGAGGTGCCTGTTAAGTGCGAAGGTCTTGGCGCTAAATCTGCTTCCGTGCCCCCATTCTCCACGTTCTCGCCTGAGCACTTTGCAACTTCACGAGCAGTTCCGTCATTCACGCCTCCCACTCTTTCCTGACACGTTTAAGTTTAGCTCTGAGAACAAAGGATTTAACTTAAAACTATTGTGCAGTTACTCAAAAAAAAAATAATAAGGCTGTGCTGATTGAATGATGTATTGACATACTGCGCATTAGCATTTTTCGACTTTCTCACCAGAGAAAAACTATACACACGTCACCTAACATGGAGCTAGAGCAGCAAAAAATTATATTTCGGAAATGTTATGTTTGTGTTATTCAGAACTAATGAATGAAAGTCAAATCAAAGCTTGAAGGAAATTATGCCTTACACATTAAACATTGATCACAGTTCTGTTTGATGTCATATAAACAAATTGACCAAAACTAAATTCGCAACTGTATAAATAGTGTACAATTTTGGACTATTGCAACTGTGGATATGAAAAAGCACACTGAAGAGTAGCTTCCTAATACATATGCAAGACTTGTTTGTCATGGCAAGACTCAAATAGGTCTAGAGCCGCTATTGTGTTGTGAATTTGAAATATGGTGGGGTGACACTGTGTCTTGCGGCATGCTGGGAAGTCCTCAGCCAGAAACGCTCTGATGGCGCACCGAGTGCAAGAAGGGTGCGACGGAACAAAGACACTTCCTCAGTAGGCTACATCTGTTTCTCCTCCTCTCTCTCTCTTTCTGTCTTCAGAGGATGGCTGGCATGTGAGCAGTGATGCCAGCAGTGGCAGCTTAACCTATTTTCGGAAATACCACAGATTTCTATTAATAGCCCTGCTGAGCAGCAGGCCTCTCCGCACATCCCCGACGGGTCCCACAAACTCACTGATAACATCCTCTCCCAGATCACCTTTCAGCCATTCTCGTGTCGTAGCATCACTTTTCAATACTAAAATAAAAACAACAACCAAATTCAATAACGTTCTGGACTGTAAAAGGAATACTGCGATAAAGCAATCTGGGAAAGATTCTGGAGAAATTCTTCTACTGTGTATTTCCACTTCCAAGTACATGTGATTTCCCAGAAAGAAGATAGTTAAGAAAAAGTTACTATACTGACATCTTCAACATCTTAATATACTATATGGACATCATAAAACTTAAACGCTTACAAATTTTTACCAATCCTCTATTGCGTGTTTTTCAACCAGTGGGTTGCAAACTATCCTTATGATTGTATACAGCTAACAAGACTCATTACCAACTTTTGCAAGTGTAGAGAAAACTTGCTTGTTGATGTCAAAGCATTAAATTATCATGTATCTATAATCAAACTTTATGACATTTAAAAAAAAATAGTCAAACTGACATGGACAGTTTGTGCAACACTCTAGAAAACAAACAGTACAACCTAAATAGGCTAATTAGGAACTTTTTAAAGTGTTGGCGAAATTCTTTCTCTATTTTTTGTTGATAACATCAAGGTATCAAATCATCAAGCATCTAATCAAATTTTACGGTATTTTGCGGAAAAAATTATCCGCCATTGGTAAAAGCTAGTCAAACTGGCATTGAACTGGTTGCGTAACTCCCTACAAAAAAAACTAAATTACTCAAAATAAAAGAAAACACAACCCAACTGGATTCGTTATCAACTTTTAAAAGTGTGAAGATGTTTTCCATATATTTTTGTAGCTGATGACAAAGCTTCAAATATTCATGTATCTAGTCAAACTTTATTGTATCCTTTGCAAAATTGTGCCATTTGTAAAAGCTAGTCAAACTGACATTGGACAGGTTGTGCAACACCCTAGTAAAACAGGAACAAAATTATGCAAAATAAAAGAAAATACCACCCAGCTGGACTCATTATCAACATGTAAAAGTGTGGAGAAAAGGGTTTCCATATTTATTGTTGACGACATCAACAATGCATCTAATCAAACTCTATGATCCATCAATGATCTATGTTTTGTGTCAAACATAATATGTTTTGTGAGCTGAAAACCATTTAAAGCCAATGAAGAAAGCAAACTCAACTATCTAAAACTAAAAACAAAAAATTTTATTTTCAATCTAAATCATATTAATAATTGTGTTGGGGTTTTTCATCAATATTAAAATGACTATTACGATACCAATTTTGGTACTTTGTTAGGTTGTTGTTCAGCAAAACCAGTTCAGAACCACTGATCTAGCATGCTAGAACTTCCCTTACCTAAAAATACTAATGCAAACCTGATGCTTATGCACAGTCTTATCTTGTCACACTCTCAACATCCTGACGGTGTCCCACGTCTGCCCCGCCACACCTCCTCTTTCATATTAAATCCTTTTGTTTCCACCCTCTCCTGTCTGCCGGGGTGGATCTGGCTCTCCCATCCTGTCAGAAGGGCCCGTCACTCCGCCAGTGCCTCCGGATTAAAGGCACCATTTGTTTTCAGTGGTTCTGACAATCACTCCATCTCTTTCAGTCTGTTCATCTATTGTGCTTAGCCTTCTGCCTTACTGTCATTTTTCCCTGTCCACTCCAGCTCTCTCTGTGTGTGTGTGTGTGTGTGTGTGTGTGTGTGTGTGTGTGTGTGTGTGTGCGTGCGCGTGTGTATGTGTGTGTGTGTGTGTATATGTGTGTGCGTGTGTGTGTGTGTGTGTGTGTGCGCATGTGACCCCCTCTCTCTCTGTGTGTGTGTGTGTGTGTGTGTGTGTGTGTGTGTGTGTGTGTGTGCGTGCGTGCGTGCATTTGTGTGTGTGTGCATGGCATTTGTCACAGCTCTCTGACTGACATAATGGCCATGCCCTCCTTCCTAGGATCAAAGGAAGTGGAAAAAGCCTTTTCTGCTCAAATTCCAACGAGGCATTTACATATTTCCAAGCCGTTCTCATCAACGGCAGCAGAATCCTTCTATCGCTGTTCATTAGTCAACCGTGCTGAGTGTTGATTTATTTTCCACTCGACAATAAATCTTTAGTTCAGGAAGCTCGAAAAACCCGAATAACAGTTCGACTGCAGGAAATGTCGGAAAGAACAGTCATGTCAGTGTATCATACATTTCATTCTCTGTCGTCATTCTTCCTTTCCCTCCATAAAAAATGGCACTGCTGGACTGACCTTGTAAAAGTTTACTGCGTAAAACAGTAAACAGAAAAGAGTAACTAATAAGCTTTATCCCTCAGAATTGACCTCCATTTTGAAATGGTCCAAGAAAATCTAGCATCTTACAAGATGAAGTGAGTAATTGTTTCACCAATAGCATCACCAAAAAATAACTCACTGAATAAAACATCTTAAACCAGCTGGCGCAGGCTGGTTTTTCTGCATTGCCAATGTACAACTGGTTTTTCAATCTAACCAGCTGATAAATTGGCAAAATCCCTCTAAAATTTGCACTAAAACTAGTCTGGGAGACAAGCTAAGCAGATAAGACTGGATTTTTTTCAGCAGGTAATGACTGTTTTCAAACAGTTTTGTAACCACTTCCCCCATTTGCCATTGGTCAGCCAAAGAGACTTCAACTTACACCATTGGTTGTGCTAATGTTACTACAGCTATGTATCCTTCACACTGTTTTTATGTGCATTTTGATGTATTGCATCAGAAGCGAGTGATGGAAACGCCAAATAAATTTGAAAAAATCTCTTAATTCACAAAAAAGTTTTTACGATCACTTGAGGTGGTTTTTGACTTGTGCGAAAAATAGATAATGTAAATAATGAGAGATGGAAACACATTTAAATTTCTCCATGGGCATTAAAAAAAGTCATGTGACTTTGCATGGACAGGATAACTTGACTAACCAGCAGACCTCATTGCACAGCATCTCAAATGTTGTTATGGTCCTTCTGAAATGCATGAGCAATATCGTCAACGTATTTCTGTTTTATAACGTATAATTCCCTACCAGAACTGTCTTACACGACTGCGCTCTCAAACAACACTTCCGAAAGCATTGACCGTATTTATTGTGTTTCGTCTGCTCGCTCTGAGGCGCAAGTAATTTACTATACATGAAAATTATTATATTCAGTAGCTTCTCCTAGTTTTCTTAGTGATATTTAGAGCCAGTTTATCAGGAAGTGACGATTTTGTTCTTTTTGACTAGTTGATTGGAAACGGTGCTTTATTCGCAAATATTTTATGCGATATTCCAATTTTGGGCACAAGTTAAATTCGCAAAACATGGAAACACAGCTTATGTCAGACTGGGGTGTGTTTCCCAAGAGCACTGTTGGTATGGTTGCAGTTTCTGTCGTTAGCAAGATTTCAGAGTGTTTTCCTAAACCCAAAGTTCCAACGAAAATTTCGCAAACAGCATCGCAAAGTTGTGTGGTTAGAACTACAGCTCTCAACTGTGCTTTGAAGCATAGATTGATAAATAGAGCAAAACGCCAGAGAACACAAATATCGAAGGAGTTCTCAGATGCACTGTTCGTTATTTACAATAATCTGACATTAATCTGATCTCGAACTGAATAATTAGCAGAAGTTATTACCCCACCACCTGCATGATGCCATTAATGATGAATCCATATTGTTGAAAACAATGTGGTTCAAATGACGCATATGTGACAAAGTTACTATGGTTTTGGGAAACTAGATAGTTAATTTCTAGTTAATCGATGCATCATGTTACATATGTTAGTTAAGCAACAAATTGCATTATTGTATGGAAAACACACCCCTGTGCGAGTGTCACAAAATTGATTTATTTTTTGGAAAAATTAGGCAACAAATGGTTTACTTGGATTACTTGGTTTACTCTGCATATTAAGCTATATTTGATGATGAAACTTGAAAATCATGTAAATGAAATTTACATAATGATAATATTACATTTATATTTTCACAACCAAAAAAAAGTTTTAACTTAACAGTAAAATTAATTATATTATGTTGATCAATTAAGTTTAATTAAAAAATACTATGTTTAATAAATTAATTTCATCGAATCCTACAGCAGTGAGTAATGTTTTTGAATTACAGAGCAATCTTGTTAAGCAGCACAAAACAGAGGGAATCAGGTGGACTTTTCTATTAGCAAACACGACAGACATTATGACACATTTGAAGACCAGCTTATTATCCGCCATAAAAATGGTCATAAGGGAGAGATTCACAACATCTTAGAATAGCGCATCAATCATTTTGCTTTGTGTTCTATGCTCGGTCCACAAAACGGACATGTTACGGAAGGTCACTGAACCTCTTTCCACAGAGGGTTGTCTAGAATACTCTACTGTAAATGCCGCCATCTGATGAATGGTAATGGCCTTTTAAAAAAAAACATTTACCACCTAAAAAGAAAAATAACCTTCTCCACATGGAGGAAAAGTCCATCTAAAAGCAGGTAAAGGGGAGATAAGTGGCCAGTTCACATGAAAAGACAAGTAGCTCAAAGCAAAGCTTGCTGATAGAGGAGGGAACATCTCATCCTGACATTCAGAGCTACAGTTCCTGCCAGGAGAGCTGCTGAAGCACTGCATTTTTTATGAATCGGCCTTGTTGCGTATTATAGTATTTACAGATGTTTGCGTCTTTGGACTGTCAGACTTTTAAAGAAGCCGTTTGACATTTCAGCCAATGGCCTCCTCTAATTTAAAACCTAATGAAAATCACTAACTTGTAGTTTTTATTCATTGGTTGACATGTTTCCTATTTAAACTTGGGAAGTTGGGACGAAACATTATCATCAAAAGACTCGTAGCTTTTAGCTAGAAACTACAATTTACTACTTTGGGCCATTTTGGACAAAAACAAATTGTAAACGTGGACAATATTTTTGTTCAAAAAACTGTGAATTGTAAATGTGTTCATATCATTTAAACTTTTGCAAAGTCTCAAAACTAATAGACATTTACGCTACTAAAAAACAACACTCCAATTGCGATTAAATGGGGTTTTACTAGAAAACAAGAAAATAAAATATACAAAAAAATCTCTGTTAGGAAGTGTACGTATCCAAATGAATTTTCAGATATGAAAATGCTACTATGAACCCAACATTGGTTCCTGGTAAACCATACAAAATATGTTTCATCTTTCTATTAATAAGGGATTTGCGATGTAATTTTTCTGCAAGGCCTTGAAACCTCACTCCTAGCTTAACTCTTTTTAATACTGGAAAGTGGAAACAGCATAAAACTCCTTTCAAATCACTGTCCAACAAAGTTAGCCTTAGATTTATAAGCACTGAACCTTTCTACAGCTTGGCTTTCAGCTTTTGCAAGGACCCCTGCTGTTAAATCCATTCGCATGGGAAAATACATAAATTAAAATTGTTTAATGCTTCATAAGATTATTTCTAAAATGTCTATCTTATCTGTCAATCCCTCATAAATGCATTAGCATAATAGGTCCCTTGAAAGCAGTTAAGGATTGACACTCTATAGTGGCAGATGTGAATGGAGCATCATTAAGCACAGACAATCAGACAGCATCGGGTTTAGGTCTAAAGAGCCTTGTGTATGTTTGTGTATAGTGTTCAAATATTCTCCATGCCTTTTGTATTGTAAGCTTGTGCAAGCTTATCCTTGGACATCTTCACCTGCAGAGTGCAAAATGTGCGTAAGAGGCTTTCAAAGCAAAGCAACAATAGTGTTTTTATGCTAAACGCAGCAAGAGATCTATATACCATGCTCACGTACGATTACAAATACAGCACAGCAAGTGTCTCAAGCTTTCCAGGCAAATCTGTGAGTTAAACCCCCATTTCCAACTCCATACTAAATAAAAAAAACTTTAATAAAATGCTGAGCTCAACGGATCACAGGTGAAAAGCCTGAAGGGGAAAAGCTCACCTGTTAATACAAATCAAGAGACAGCATTTGTTAGGCCCGTTGAGCAGACCTCATAATAGCTGTTCATACTGAACAACACTGCAGGCTAAGATGACTACAGCATGCTTTAATTGCAAAGAAGCAGCCACTTCAGAGGGACAAACCAAGTGATCCGAACGACCGCAACCTCAGACAATAACTACAGTTGCTAATCCTCCTCCGTCATTATGGTCATGGTTTATTACCGCGCTTAGCAAACTAATGCTGTGTTTTCCTGTGTGGATTAGCAAGCTGACTTAGCGCTGAAACATGTTCCCCACTCTGAAACCTACATATGATCCCTTTAGTCCGGTGAACCCTTTAAAACAGAACTTAATGAAGAAACAGATGCACAAATATCTTGTTTTGCACTTATCTTCAGTGACATTTTGTGTATTGCGTATGTACAAACAGTAGGTTTTTCCTAATGAGTACTGGCATTAACACAAACCATTCATCTGTTGTGCTCCTTTGTCACGTTTCGGATAAAAAACAAATTACATTAGCATCCTCACCGACATTTTAGCCAAACATTTAAACAACCTTGGGGTCTACATCACCAATGCAGTCCATATTGAGACTACTCGCAAGACTGCACAATAAGCTGACAAAAAGTTTATGTAAATATTTGCTGACTTGTTCTTATCTTCACATCCCCTCATAGAATAATACATAAATTGAAAAGAAATTCCATCCTGAAGAACCAATTCTCTGTGCAATCCTTTAGAACTCATATTCAGTTCCTGTCCTAGAGGCAGCTGCATCACAAATATCATCAGGTAGTTTAGGATGAAAAAAATTGGACCTATGATGTTATAATCTGGCATTGACAGGACGTCCAACTAATATGTACGGAACCAGCCATAATAAACACAAAAAACTCACACAAATCAATTATTTCGGTAATGATGTCAATTTGTAGGTCTTCAGGAATAACCTATGGGTTTTTAAAAAAAAATAGTGCTTTTTTATTATTTAGAAAAAAACTCACATCCTTGTTTATTACCAAATTACATGTTGGGAAAATCCGCATCTGAGTTACAATTGTGCATAAATTTATGCATAACAAAATGTCTGAAGTATTATTAACCACAAGACCTTATTTTACTTATAAATGGAAAATCCCGATTTTAAAACCCCATTGGAAATTCCTAAGAGAACCCAATGGCTTGAAAACGCTAATTCTCTTCGGGGTTTAGCACTACAAACTGAAAAGCTCTATATTTTAGACGTCTAATTGATGGGACTATTCAGCTCACAGTAATGCACTAGATAAGGTGTATCCACATAGGCTTGACATCCATCAATGTCCAAGAGGACCATCATTATTGAGGAACAGTCAACTCAGATTGGATCCTCCCTGGTGTTTCTATCTTGTATTATTTGCTGCACAAGTTAATACATCAAATAATATAACAACTTACATGTCACCATTGATGCCATTTGATCAAAGAGTGATAGAGTTAGTGCCATTTCTTGTCAGAATTGGCGCGCTTTCATAACGGTCGACTTGTGGCAAGTAGGCTAACTTTCTTAAGTTTCCTCTGAAGACACTATCCTCTCTAGAGCTTAACCATTTGTCATAGAATCCTAAAATTAAGAACAAAATTTACATTTCACGTCGTTTTCTCCAACGACGTTTTTAGCCAAATGAAAACGCACAACTCCCGCCCACGAAATCCCTGTATATAGCTATTCTGATATGTTCAACACAGTTAACCCCCATATGAAGCAAGGCTTCTCTATCGTGGATGAATGCTTGAGCAAATAGAGCCTTATTAGCATAATTATAAACACACCACTGATATGAAGCCTAATAGTAACTGACACTAACGAAGACAAATGTGAATATTCTGTTTCTGACACATATCACTTGAGGGGAATAAATGACAAGAACGAGATTATACCAAAATAGAGGTTTAATTTTAGTATTGTCTTCTTGTTTGAGTGTCAAGTAGAACGTCACGCCACAATATAGAACGCGCCGTAGTTCGTTATGACGCACAAACCGAACGTGTCTCAGCGCAAATATGATCAGATAAGTAAAGCTGCGCGTTTTTCTATTCTGTTATTATTTGTGCGTGTTTCGTTACCCTGGCGCACCTGATTGGAGCATATAACAGCTCTGTTTTTGTAAGCCGTTGAACAACATCGACCATTTCTCTTGGTATATACATTTAATCATATTCAAAACGCCTGTTCATTTGCGAGAACTGCATATGCCAGATTGAACAAGCTAGGATGCTCTGGGGTGGTGGGAGTATTTAATCCCCATTGTAAAAGATGGACGAGGCAAAAGAAAGTCTCTTTAAATATGAATTTTCTTCAAAGCCTCTTTGCCCCAGTTCAAAAATTAAACTGCCATATAGAAAGGTAAGATTCCCAGCCATATTATATGATGGAAATACATAATATTCATACAAGCAACAATGCAAAGGTTCAAACAGAGAAGATAAGTTCTCTCTAAACGATGCAAGTGCAAAATAGTGGCGAAAGGGGCCTGATATTACAGTTTCATCAGACTGTATGTAGCCTATATGTATTTAATGTTGACATGACAAAAATGACAAGTATGATTTATAATAAATATTACAATAACTCGTGCGTCACCAACGGATAATGTGCACGAGACATTTATTTGTATTTTTATTGTAGCCTAGTGTTTACCGTTGCAAAATCACAGACTCTTATTAAGGGAATCACGCGTTTACCTTTGTGCATGCCGGTGTATCGGTCCTTTAATACTGTCAATTCGTGGATTTTCCCAAACTGTTCGAACAATGGTTTCAGGTCTTTTTCCTCAAGGTTCCGCGGTATTTGCCCGATAAAGAGTTTTATGGCATCTTGGTCTTTCATGGTGCCGTTCTCCGGATGAATGGAGATGGATTCTGACCCGTTCATGGGTTTAGGAAATGTGATCTGAGCGTACTGGTGCTGGTGCGGGATTAGGAGGAGTGGATGTTGGGTCGGTGCTGCCCCGGGTCCAGTGAAAAGCAGGCTGGAGTAAGCGGGATGGGGCGGCTGTGGGTGCTGCTCCCTTCTTGTCTCAGTCTGAGTGAATCTGGCCATTCTGAGCTGGGAGCAGACTGGATAATAATAATGACAACACACACACACACATACACACACACTGAGAGAGAGAGCGAGCAGTCAGCTGGAAACACAGACTTACTTTCTCGGCGCTACACATACGCACACATACACACATTCGGAGGAGATGTTTAGGGGTGGGGGAGACGCCGCGGCATTTCTTGCTCCAGAGCGACACCTAGTGGCCAACGCGGGCTATCAGGCCTACCGACCGTCGGCGTATTGCCGAAAACACTTCAGTTTTCCTCAGAGTACTTTAGTTCTGAACAAAAACAGGACAACAAAAGGATTAGACGTTTATGGTCCGTTTAAGTTTCTGAACTCGGACGTTCAAGTTCACACAGCTGCGCGATACAACGCTAAGTTCTGTTTGGAACGCTACATCCGGGTCAATTAATATAACAATTAGGTTTTGAAACACACCCGCAACTAACGAAAATGTATTAGGGATTTACTATAATAACAGCACTAGCTGTTTTTGCGGACATCAAGTGGATTGACAATCTGTTAGTAAAGTGAGGGCAGATATTATTTCATTTTTATCACCAATGGCATCTAAATGTGCAAGACCGTTAAAGTAATAAACCATGACTAATAAATGAATAAATGTGCAGACAAAATATAATGCAATAAACATAACATTTAACATCAAACATGTACATGGCTTTAAAAATAAGAACCAACATGAGTAAATATAATAAAATCACGTGCCCCGGGTATTTCTTACTGGTTTTTACAGTATTTTAAGAGGCATTTTAACTTGTTTTCTGGTAAATTATAATTCATACTTTTTAGTTCCATTAAACATAATTTTTCAGTTAAATGTAAAACAAATTTTCACTGTAGCCTATCTGCTATGGTAACTTACAGTTAACTAATTGACAGGTTTAGCTGCAGAATATTTACCTTTTTCCTATCGATCCTTTTTTTAAAGTGTAGGCCTAGTTGCATGATGTTGTTTGTAACCTCAAACATGTTAAAGGGGTCATATGATGTTGCTAAAAAGAACATTATTTTGTGTATTTGGTGTAATGAAATGTGTTTATGCGGTTTAAGGTTAAAAAACACATTATTTCCCACATACTGTACATTATTGTTTCTCCTCCATGCTCCGCCTTTGCGAGGTGTGCTGTGATTGGCCAGCTATCCAGTGCGTTGTGATTGGCCGAATACCTTAAGCGTGTGACGGAAATGTTACGACCCTTACCATACTGTGATGCCGTGTCCCGGAGCGACGAGACATTACAAACAAGGCATTTGTTGCATCCAGTGGGGACATAATTACGGATTATGATGACTTATACTGTCTTTTTACGCGTTGCGTTGCATCGCGCCGCATAAACATAAAACCATGTCTGTATTTGTGATCGGAGAAATGACAAACAAGCGCTACTCTACACTGCTCAAAACTCACATTTGAATCATCAGTGGCAAATCCTTTAAATGAAAACGTACTTATAGTCTGTGAGCCAGAACAGCCGACATTGTAGTCTACTCTTCTAGGATCAGGAAACAATCCTCCATAAAATGTGCTGCACACATCTGAATATTTGGGTTGAAGTGTTCTGGAACAGTGTTGTAAATACAACTTAACCACTGATTTCTAGTCGTGTCCTCTTTTGGAAGACCAAACAAAGTAGTTTCGCTTTCGCAACGAAACACACGGCGGGCTAGAGTGAGCGGAGGCCAGCGGCTATAGTGAGCGGCGCGGCCGGCAGATTCGACGAAGGAGCATCCGGCGGGCTTGCGGCAACCCCTTGTGACGACTCCGGGCTGGACTCCGCTTCGTCCACGGTGAAAGCCGATCCGGCGATCCACAGTGCGAAGTTGATGTGTTCCCTCAGCGACCAGCACAGATCATCTCCAGGCATGACAAAGCGGATATCGTCCTCTTTTAGAAGGCCAAACAAAGTAGTTTGGCTTTCACAACGAAGCACACAGTACCTTCACGACATGGCGGCAGCAACAATACTACAGCGAGAATAAAAGTTACGCCTTCTTTCTTTGCGTGAACATTTAGGCGGCGTTATGCAAATCTTCCCACATCGTGACGTAGACGTGTGGGGGCGTGTTAGAACGAGCCGTTTTAGGTAGGCGTGGTTGACTCTTAACTTTTATAAAGAATATCTCTTTGGATTTGAGACTTTAGTCTTTGTAACTTTACAGATCTTCTTTATGCACCAAGAGCTTGTAACACTCCAAAGAGAAAGGAAAAATTTTAATCGCATCATATGACCCCTTTAAACATCAGGATCAAACTTTAATTGAATCAATCCTTATGAATGAGGATGGAATGTTTCCATTTGTACATTTTTGTAAGGGAAGCAATTAAAGAATTAATCTCATATGCAGACATTATCTGTCACTATGGTTACTGTGTTATTCAAGACTGTTCTGAGAATACATGTGGGAATTGACCTTAGCTACCTGTCCATGAAGACAGCTTTTGTCTGCAATTAGATATACAACACAATATCTACTTGTTAGTCATACAGTTGTCAGTCCCCAAAAACTGTGTGAATGTAGCCATATTTTATAAACTATAAGCAAACCGACGTAACCATGAGACTTTTGATTTAGTTTTGTACTTTTTTTAATTTATAAAACATATAAGAATGGCCTTTGATCAGCTTGCTTTTTTTTATCAGTCAGAATAGCAGCATCTTTAAATGAATCTGTTGTTTAGAGTTGTTATAGAAGGCCTACTTACAATATCCTTGCAGGACATACTTATAGGAATTTGTTTAGTTAGGCCTGAATAACTGCAAAATATGTACCCATTTCCATGCATATTTCATGTACCATTCATGCAAAGTCCCAAACAGTTGCTTAATTAGCAGAAATTTGTATTTTTGCTGTTCTCTAAAATAGCTGTCACATCGCTACTCTGGTGTGAATGTTGAATTTGTGAAAAGAACGAGAAATGGGTAAACTTGTAAACTGACAGTATCAATGTTTTTAGGAACTCTGTTTTGAGACAAAGCAATTTCATAACTACAAGTGATGGAGCAATATCTACACTTCATCCTCATGGCAGGAAGTGGCATTGAACTTTTATATAACAGATCAATACTTCACTCAAAAGGGGCCTTTCAGGATGATTTGTGACAGTAAAAAAAAATCTGTATCTCAAGATGAATCAGTTTTGTAATTGTATTTGTTTTTGTGGGGGGGGGGGGGGGGGGGTTTTTTTTTTTTTTTTTTTTTTTTTTTTTTTTTCACTTTTTTTTTTTTTTTTTTTTTTTTTAAAAAAAAAAAATAAAGCCCAGTTATCGGATCTGCTGGAATATAGAACTCAGGGGGCGTTGGTCATATATGCTCCCTTCAAACTGGAATCATGGAGGAATATCCGGTAATGTCCACTTCGCAGGGCACTTACAGTCAAATATAACAAACGTATGAAGCATAGGGCTGGACAATAATTCGATATCAATATGTATCGCGATATAATTTTTTTCAATAACGGTGATATGATTTTTAAACATTTCGATATACATTACCAGTTTTAACACTCTAAAAGCGCCTCCTGCTGGCAGAGAATGAATTTTCATTTTAAATAAGCCCCTGTAAATGGCGCATCATGCACGTGAGGTTCTGACGGAGAGACGCAAAGCAGTTTAAAGCAGAGTCCTGCACGGGTGCTGTTAGATAAACCTGCATCCGCAGTAGCTACACAACAGAACACACGACCCGTTATCCGACAGCAGCCAGCACCAATTTAATTCTGTACCCGACCCGCGACCTGAACCGCACCCGCATTAAATAGGCTACTGCATCAGTAAGGCAAAATGATTTATTTCCTCATGTAACACAAGCAATCACACCAAAATAGGCATTTTAAGTTGGTGCTTTGAAGAGAAATAGACAAGCAGCGCAACAGAGGAATGATAAGAACGCGCATTCTTCCTGTATACAATACAAACTTTTGCCTACATCTTGTGAACAATCTGCCAGGCTGTTTTGAACAAATGTGCATAAACTACATACTTAAATCTTCATAAATGAAAAGAACATATTTAGATATGACTTTACTGTTAAGTGCCATTGTCTCCCTTAAACTCTGCAGTGTATGGGCTATGCGGCCGTTAGTCTTTTACAGAAGCATTAAAAATAAATCTTAAAAATAAAATGATATAGGCTACA
>NW_015505403.1:830833-832520 GCF_001515645.1 Sinocyclocheilus grahami
GGGGGCATTTTTGTTATATATTGTATTTTTTAGTTTTTTTTGTTACCTTGCTCCCAGTTGGCATGTAATGCTCTTTTTTTATACAATCAATTATTGATGTATAAAATCAAGTACAGCCCAATTTGTTTTTCTTATGAAAGTAAAATGGTCTTTGAACATTTCATGCTGACTTTAAATGTAAACTTGCATTTATGTTTACAATCAATTAACTTAAAAAATGTAACAGAAGTAGCAACAGACCATTTCTTTGACAATAACATCACAGTAATTCACAAGAATCAGTGATTGTCTTGTGAAGCGAAAAAAGCTGTGTCTGTAAGAATCAAATTAATCATGAAGATGTTTTTAACATAAAACTGTTGCTGACGGAGACCTCTACCTGTAATATTGCTTTCTCCAGTAAAACATTGTCTCGTCTGAATCAAATACGTTCATATCAAGCACCATTTACAAGTGAAACCCGTCTATAACAATTCTAAATAAATATGTTGGTGGGGATAGTTCAAGGGATAGTTCACCCAAAAATGAAAATTCTGTCATCAATTACTCACCCTCATGTTGTTCCAAACCTGTAAGACCTTCGTTCATCTTCGGAACACAAATTAAGATATTTTTGATGAAATCTCAGAGCTTTCTGACCAGACAGCAACACAACTGACACATTTAAGGCCCAGAAAGGTAGTAAGGACATTAGTAAAATAGTCCATGTGACATCAGTGGTTCAACCGTAATTTTATGAAGCTAAGAGAATACTTTTTGTGCACAAAGAAAACAAAAATCATGGTACTCTTCTGAACGCACAAAGACTGACATAGAAGAGAAGAATTTTGCCAAACAAAAAGAATTCTCGTAGCTTCATAAAATTGTTGTACCGGTGATTTCACATGGACTATTTTAATGATGTCCTTACTACCTTTCTGGGCCTTGAACGTGTCAGTTGTGTTGCTGTCTATGCAGGGTTAGATAGCTCTCAGATTTCTTAAAAAAATATCTTAATTTGTGTTCCAAAGATGAATGGTCTTAAGGGGTTTCAAACGACATGAGGGTGAGTATATATGACAGAGTTTTCATTTTTGGGTGAACTATCCCTTCAATGTAATTGATCTACACATATAAAACAGCATACATCATAATAATTGTAAGAAAGCATGCACTCAGTCTTATGTTTGTAAGTAATCATTGATTTTCTTTCAGATACTGGTTGACCAATCATGTCCAGATCAAAAGACCCACCACTGGACTCCTGATGTACACCATGGCCACACGCTTTTGTGATGAGATCCACTTGTACGGCTTCTGGCCTTTCGCTCATGATCCTGACGGCAAACCGGTCAAGTACCACTACTACGACACGCTAACTTACCACTACACATCCAGTGCCAGTCCACACACAATGCCTTTGGAATTTAGAACTTTAAGTGCTCTTCACAGACAGGGGGCGCTGCAGCTGCACACGGGACCGTGCAAACTTCCAACATGAGCGTTAGCAGCCTCATTCCAAATGGTTTCATACACTGGATCTTAGAGATGCTGTGGAAAATATAGATTACCTGAATACTTTAGGTACATTTCTGACCAAATGTGAGAATGCAATATGAACACGGGGTAGGTTCATATGTTCAACCTTAAGAAGGTGTTTAATATCTAATTAAGGCTATTTTATAAAAAGTTCCTTGCCATTGTTTTA
>NW_015505403.1:832531-841902 GCF_001515645.1 Sinocyclocheilus grahami
TAGTAAGGACATCGTTAAAATAGTCCATGTCACATCAGTGGTTCAACCGTAGTTATGAAGCTACGAGAATACTTTTTGTGTGCAAAGAAAACAAAAATAACAACTTTATTCAACCATTTCTTCTCTTCCATGTCAGTCTTTGATGTGTGTGCTGCTGCTGACGCAGGAGGATGGTCTTTTTCACTGGAGGAAGCATTATTATGGATTATGGACTCGTATTTTGTCCAGAAGCACCAGTTTAAATTTAAAATGCCTTTATGATGGATTTGTTTCTTACAAACACACAGCTTCTCTCTTCACAAGATTTTAACTGATGGACTGGAGATGTTTGGATTACTTGTGGATTATTGTGATGTTTTTATCAGCTGTTTGGACTGTCATTCTGACGGCACCCATTCACTGCAGAGGATCCATTGGTGAGCAAGTGATGTACTGCTAAACTTCTCCAAATCTGTTCTGATCAAGAAACAAACTCATCTACATCTTGGACGACCTGCGGGTGAGTACATTTTCATTTTTGGGTGAACTTTAAGTAAGCTGGTGGTGATCCAGAATGTGGCGGCTATTTTTAGGCCCGAGTTTGATAGAAGTGTGAAGAGTGAGAACTTCTAGTTCATGTGCTTTATTGACCACCACCATTAGTATTTCGCCTGGCTGAGGGGGCACGACAAGAAATCAATGACACCAGTGCTATTAGCGCGAACTGAAGAAGTAGCATTACAATTTAACGTGCAAGTGTTTTTTAGCCGCTGGTTGTTAAGCACTCAGTGGGTGTGGAGAGGCAGTCAAGCTTGGCCTCCCCAGTCTGCGGTAAGTGGCTGGGGCTCAGGGGAGAGTCGTAGACAGCTGAAGGGGGCACATAACACACTGTGCCGCCACTAACATGTACAAAGATCAGACACAGCTGCAAAGGTGAGTTCATCTATGATCTCAAGCCCACACGGATGCAACCACACACAGCGAAACACTGTGCTTCCTCTTCCTGAGAGCATATTTCTTATTTTTGAAAGTAGGTTTATGTGAAGATACATCCCATATGGCAAAAAATAAACATACTTTTAGAAATATTTTAATATATTTTTGTTAAGTTATATAATTCTGTTTTTATTTTAAAAATGCCATTATGTATTTTACCATTGGAAATATATTTTCTTGCCTCATTTTGATGTATATTTTGAATTAATGTTTCGAAATCCCTTATGCTCACCATTTATGATCAAAAATACAAGCAAAAACAGTAATACTGTGAAATGTTATTAAAATTTAAAAGAACTGTTTTACAGTTTTTTTCAAGTGCTTACACACAAAACCTGACACTCAAACACCAGAACCACACACCAAATCTGCAAAGCCATACACTAATTCTGCAAAGCCATACACTAACACAAAAATCTAACAGGAATTAATATTATGGCAAAGGTGTTTGCAAATGTTTGCTTTTGAGATGTGTTTGCGATATTTTGAATGCAATGCTTCATTTTGCAAGTGATGTGAGGCATTTTGCATTCTGTGTGTGCAATTCTTGGATTTGTGTGTAAAGTTTTGAAAAAAAGAGGCAAAGTTTTGAAAATGTGTATAAGCTGTTGAAAAAACCTGTAACGTGTATTTATTTCATGATAGCAAAGCTGAATTATCAGCAGCCATTACTCCAGTTTTCAGTGTCACTTGATCCTTCAGAAATCGTTCTGATTATGCTTATTTGCTGTTCAAGAAACATTTCTTAATATTATCAATGTTGGAAACAATTATTAGTATACTAATATTATTGTGGAAATCCAATTATTGTGGATTTATTATGTATTTTAAGATTGGAAGTGTATTTTAATTTCCTCTTGTTAAATATGAGGGTTTAAACTGTACTTAAATATTATTTGCATATAGTTTGTATATTTTGAATATATTTTTGGCCAGAAAAAGCAAACCATGAAGTCTCCATTAACAGTAACTTGAGGTAAATGAGGTTGGTTTCACAAGATGAATGTGATTGGCACTGAAGGGCAAGTCTAAACTAATGTAAACACCTAAATATGTCAGCCTGCTAAGCATTTCTTGAACACTAGGGGTAGCCGTATATTCATTGTTGAATCTTGGTTTGTCTCAGCTTGGTCTTAAATACATTGTCCAAACGCGATTTTCAAAATGCAGGTTAATACTACATTAAATTACATTCTTTGGGCGTCTGTAGTTTTATTAATGTTGCTCAAAGTTGAACAAAGACAGGCTTAATGACTTCAGCCTTTACAAATATTTTGTAAGTCTTGGGAGTACTTTGAGGTGCTGTTTCATTCATTTATTTAATGTGGCTATCCTGAAGCTTACCTTAATGGGTAATCGCCTAAAAGCTATGTGGGCGGTAATCACTTTAGCAGAAATTTCCAGCTAAGCAAACAATTGCTGGAATTATGCCCACATAAACTGTTGCCTTATTTGTCTTTTGGATGTGGATCAGACATGTGGGTGCTGATGGATCTGCTGACACCAGTCTATCATTTCTGACTGTGATGAAAAGCAGTTTAAGTCATGGAAGTGTTAAAATATCAAATGCCAGACTGTCAAAACCACAATTTATAATGGATGGAAAGGCATCTCGCAAGATGTAGAAAACAAGCTTTGTGCTATGACAGATTTGACGGAGTTGCTACTTCAAGTTGCTCCATTTTAAGTATAAACAAAACAAAAAAAGATGAAAAAAAAAATTCTGCCAGTGCAGTAAGACAAAATAAACTTATATTCAATGCACAATCTGTGAAAACAAGTCTTAATATTCTATGCAGTGTTGCTTGTTGAGAAAATTTGATCCTGTTTCAAGGATTTTTATATATTTAACTGGAAAACATGCCAAAAGAGACTCAATAAAACTCATTAGGAAGTGGCTATGAAGTGTAGGATGAGAAGAGACACATCTGTTTGTCTGTGGTCAGCTGAAATTTCACCTGGAGTGACAGAGAACGTTCCTCTAACAGTGGAACAAACTGTTGCACTCACGCTATTGGGGCTCCCAGTGCTAACTATTGATCCATTTCAATAAGCAGTTTCAGCCATTTATCCACATACTGAAACTGAGGTTGTCAAATTTCTGACTGGAAACAACTTTAGAAATGTAATCACTGGCATTAAAGGGATAGTTCACCCAAAAATGAAAATTCAGAAAAACTGTTTTATGTACAGCGTGCATCTTGCTCTGCTAGTAAACAAGGTGCAGCGCATCCAGGTTCTACATCAGAATATCCGCTCCTGCGTCAGCAGCACCACACGCATATTCTTGTTTTCTTTGCACACAAAAAGTATTCTCGTAGCTTCATAAAATTACGGTTGAAACACTAATGTCACATAGACTATTTTAACGATGTCCTTACTACCTTTCTGGGCCTTGAATATGTCAGTTCTGTTGCTGTCTATGCAGGGTCAGAAAGTTCTCGAATTTCATCAAAAATATCTTAATTTGTGTTCCGAAGATGAACGAAGGTCGAACGGGTTTAGAACGACATGAGGGTGAGTAATTAATGACAGAATTTCCTTTTTTTGGGGGGTGAACTACTCCTTTAAGCAACAAGTTATGTCATTGTATGGGAAATGCACCCCAGGGTGGTTGTGTTTTGGCCCGAATCAAGGTTACCAAAAGTCCTTTCCTTCAATTTAGTGGAATTTTTCACCTGTTTTTTCGTTTACCAGTTGAAAATGATGTTATCGATTATATAAAACTCTCACCCACAAAAACAACATCTTGTGCTTCTGTCCACCACAGTGCCAGTGGTCTCATGCTGGAGCATCGCTGCACCCACACACTGCAGAAATGTACAGGATTCCCATCACAACCCTGGTGCCCATCCTCCTCCTCAACCTGCTGTATGCGGCCGGTCCTGTACTGCTCGCCCTGCGTTGCAAATGAGAGCCGGACTACTTCCTTTCCATCGCACCTGTGGGCCAAACTAACAATAAGAAGAAATTAAATTAAATCGATTGAAAAAAACTAAAAAACATTGACCTTGAAGGGATAGTTCACACAAGTATTGAAGTTCCGTCATCATTAACTCATGCTGGGTGAAATTAAGCTTTAGCGTTAGTTCTGGCAGGTCACGTGAGTCAATGTTAAATTGGCACAACTGTGTTCCAGTGGGTTCCTGTTAATTTGGTAATCACGTAGGTTACAGGACCTTGCTTTTGAAACGTCTTGATTGTGTCAGTTGCCAGAGCTACGGCTGTTACTGAATTCCTCATGAGAAAAACAACTCTAAATTGCAAGAAGCCGAGATCATTAAACCACGGCTTGTTCTACCTGTCTGGAGACAACAAGACCTTTAACACTGCAGTTTATTAGCCTTCTGTCCTTCACTGTAAAAACCCCATGCGCTGCAACTAGAGGTCTCTTATTCCGGTGTATTTTCCTAGTTCTATCCATCTGTTCCACACAAATTTCACAGTTCCATCTTAAATGTAACTCATGCCAGAACGTTCTCTTGAATAATTGACTGGTCTCATAGGTAATAAAATATTATCCTACAAGATCTTCATCTGGATACGCTGTATGTACATGATCAAGTCAGCAGGGTTGAGTTCTACAACTACTAACCTTAAAAGCAATCCTTGCTCAGCAGCTTTTTCATGCTGATGAGGAGCAATGCACAAAATTTCTGCTTGCACACACAAACAGCACTCTGTGTGGCATCAAATCAGTTCCAGTGGAATTAGTACAGAAATCTGTCAAGCCTAGCGGATCATTTTATTTCAGTGTTAACATAGTGGAGGTCATAATGTATTATATTAGATATTTCAGTATAGGGGAGACTAGGGGTAATTAGTGCCTTTCTCCTCCAATGAATATTTCTCAGGTTTGGTTTATTTTTATAAGTCAGTTATAAATAAGATATTGAACAAATTCAAAATTGTTGCTACAGTTCATTGAACACATACTGACAACAATAGTTGTCACAATGAAATTAATAGGCCATTAAACAGCCTTTGCTTTTCAATACAACTGAAAGAAACTGTAAAAATGCAGAATTTAACATACAAAAATGATCAAATCCTTGTTTTGGCCAATAATGTAATGTATAACACTTAAAACGTGACAACTCGCCATTTTATTCAAAATATCTGTCAAAGGATCCAAATACTGTAACAAAAACATACTAAATCAGTATTAATAAAGGAGAAGTCAAGCTTTAATTGCAATTAATTGCAATAATGTGTAAAATTGCTCAAAAAATCAATTAAAACAATAAAACCATATGAAGAGTTTATTTGCAAAAACAGATAACTCCGTTTTTAAAAATGTTCAAAAATCTTTTCTTTTTTTTATCCTGCATTCCAATTCATATCAAAGACTATAGAATACCCTTAAAGGAACTTTGTTAATATCAATCAAACTACAGTTGGGTTGTTTTGATTAAATAATAATAACTAAAGAAATACAGCTAACTAACACAATAAAAACACGATAACACAATTAAAAAAATTATTTTTGAAAATTAATAAAAAAACGGAGTTATCTGTTTTTGCAAATAAACTCTTCATTAGTTATGGATGCTTAGCCTAGCATACTAAATGGGTTCTTGCATAAATTAATTCGCAAAGTCTAGTCATTTTAGTCTCAGTATCTTATAAAAACTTACCAGCAGTGACTGCATGCTAAATTAAAATGTAATTGTAACTTTTAGAGCAGGAGAAAAAAAAAGCTTTGGAGAATGCGGGCATCGATCCCGCTACCTCTCGCATGCTAAGCGAGCGCTCTACCATCTGAGCTAATTCCCCTTCCGGTGCACTACAGCTGGAATACAAGTATGTAACATAAGTACGAAACTCTACTTCGCTCTCATTTAATATTCGCTCTCACGGTACATTTATTAATTATAGACCAGATACGACATCATATTATCATAGTTTCACGACACAATACACTATTTATCAGATATGCAGTCTCAAAACCTACTTGCCAGTTCACATAATGAATGGGAAAGGGTCTAAAGTGGTTAAAAATAAGTTAAGGTTATTCGAGTTTACATATTCACGACAAAGTTACTAAATAAACTACCGAGTATCTGCAATCTGCAACATACGCAACCGTAAACAAAGCTAACTTTACAAAATCAGTTACAATTTAAAAGTAGACCGTCCGATAAAAAGACGAGCACCCCTCTTTGTTACCACAGTATATCAGCCTAGCACTAAGAGCTTTTCTTCAGTCGTAGTGTTAATGAGAGTCTTCCAGCGCTGACACCGTCAGCTGCAGTGTGATGAGACGCGACAGACATCTGCAGAGAAACCGAGTCAGAACCGGTGTTGTGCCGAATTCTGCACCCCTACCAGATTATGCACCCCCTAGTCGCTACCTGATTGACTAATCCCAACCCCACCCCTAATCCTAAACCTACACTCTAAAAAATGCTGGGTTGTTTCAACCCAATGTTGGGTCAAATATGGACTAACCCAACTGTTGAATTAAATTTTGGTTACGTTTTTAAATGAGCTTTTAACCCAACAGTTGGGTTAGTCCATATTTGACCCAACATTGGGTTGAAACAACACAGCATTTTTTAGAGTGTACCAATACTAGGGGGTGCATAATCTGGCAGGGTGCAAATTTCGGCACTACACCTGGACAGCTACGCCGGTGTCCAGCCGAAAATTGTTTGGCGCCTGTAATCACTTTTTGGCAAGTTTAAAACTGCATTTTATGGGTTTTATTGGCCATTTAAAGGTATTTCAACAGGTAAAAAGGACTGCATGAGCTATAAACTGTCATATATAACCCTTGAATGCAAACAAGTCATTTTGCTTAATGCAGTCCCTTTTACCTGTTGAAATACCCATAAAACACAGTTTTACACTTGCCAAAGTCTGTAATCACTTTTTGCCACGTGTAAAACTGCGTTTTGTGGGTTTTATTGGCCATTTAAAGGTATTTCAACAGGTAAAAGGGACCGAATGAGCTATAATCTATCAAATATAACAACCATGAATGAAATCAAGTCATTTTGAGTCAGAAAGAACAGTTCACTCAATAAGTAGAGTGAACACCCACTATCACCCTTCCCTGCCGTTACCACCATGAACCAGAGGACGTCGACCCTAACCGCATCCGCATCAAATGGACGAAGTTTTCCGATGCTTTCCAGTTTGGAAAAAGACATGTTTGTAGCGCTGGGGCGACAACAGAAGGCATCTGGGTCCTACCATGGGGACATTCTAAAACGCTTGACGTGAAAAAAGCTTAACGTGGCTTAACGTACCTAAACACTGACCAGGGAAACCCAAATTTCTGTCAAACCTTACTTGTAATAAACACTAACTACTGTCAAAAGAACGAGCCCTTATTCCACAGATAAAGTGAATAATATCACGTTAAGCGTTTTCTCCGCCATAGAAGTCCATTATAAGGAAACAGCTAAACGTGGTTTAACGTACCTTAACAACGACCGGGGGAAACCACATTTCTGTCCAATTTTACTTATAATAAACACTTTCTGCTGTCAAAAGAACGAGCTCTTGTTCAGCGTATAAAGTGAATAATATCATGTTAAGTTAATATTAAGTTAATATCACATTCTCCCCCTTTGGAGTCCATTATAAGGAAACAGCTTAACGTGGATGCAAAATGGTGTTTATTATAAGTACAATTTGACAGAAGTTTGGTTTTCACCGGTCGTTGTTAAGGTATGTTAAGCCGTTAAGCTGTGTCCTTATAATGGACTTCTGGGGAGAAAATGCTTAACATGATATTATTCACTTTATGCGCTGAATAAGAGCTAATTTTCTTGACAGCAGCAAGTGTTATAAGTAAAATTTGACAGAAATGTGGTTTTCCCCGGTCGTTTAAGCTGTTTCTTTATTATGGACTTCTATGGAGGAGAAAACGCTTAACGTGATATTATTCACTTTATCTGTGGAGTAAGGTTAGTGTTTATTACAAGTAAGGTTTGACAAAAATGTGGGTTTCCCTGGTCGTTGTTTACGTACATTAAGCCACGTAAGCCTTTGTTTTGCGTATGCTCATGTTGCTTACAGTTAAAGTCCTTCTCTGATTTTATTATTATTTGCAAGGTTGCAACGTTACTTTGCATATATATTGTTATATATATATATATTTTTTTATTATTATTATTATTTTTTTTCTATCTGTCTTTTTCTATCGGTCTGTTATTGGAGTAGTTTTAAGTCCTATTCTTGGAATAAAAAATAATTTAGCAGATGCAGAGAGACATATAGACCAGGGAAATCCCCCATTTCCCCACCCTCTGATTACCTATAATAAGGTAACTACGTGTAAACGTTATTTAGCGGGTTTTACTTGGAAAACAGCTATATTTTTCTTGCATTCGAATAACAATGTATAAACCTGAAATGATAGAATAAGGATTGGAGATGAATTTCATTTACAAATAAGTAGTGATGGCGAAGTGAAGCGTTCTGAACCAGCGAAGCTTTCAACGCAATTGTGTCGGGAAAAGATTCATTACTCAAAGCTTTTTAAAATGGTTTATGCTGTGGCTATCTAGTGGTCATAAAAATAAATAACACCTTCCAAAGTGTTATGTTCCATTACAGCCAGTGGTTTCACATCTGGTTCTACAACTGATTTTTTTTTGTTTTATTATATTTTATATTAATAATGGTCATTGTCAAAGTCATTCATTTGTGTCGGTGTACTGGCACTAAAAATATGTAAAATAATCAAAACATAAATTCATAAATTAAATATATGATCTGTTTATTTTAAATGGGGTCCTATTATGCTTTTTCACCTTTTGAATTTTAGTCAGTGTGTAGTGTGTATGTTTGGGCATAAAAAAGATCTTCAAATTTACAAATCTCAAAGTCCACTCCAAAGTGAGATATTTAGTTTTTTTTTTAAATCCCTTTTCACGAACTACAACGAACGGCTTGTTTGGACTACAGCATTGTTTTCCGGGGTTTTGTGATGTCACAAAGCGGCCCATTATAATATCATTAAAATAATTCCCGCCTACGGAAATTCGAATGGTTGCGGGGTGGGGAGGGGCGAGGTCGTGGCTAGAACGCTTGGTTGAGTGCATCAGACAAGATGACGATGAAGAAGAAGTGCTGCTGCAGAGTTAGATCCGTGCATGCAAAGGTTCTGTGCGATCCTCTTGTTCAATATTCTCTGGATCTAAATCCGGCTCAAATTCATATGGCAATATTGACGCCATCCTTATCTAAACTTGCTGCTTTGGCAAGGGGCGTGGTAGTACTGAAACACTGTCTAAGCTGCGCGCCAATCACAACGCACTGGGACAGCTAACCAATCACATCACATTTAATTTTTCGGAAGGCGGGCGTTCATCAAACCCGGAACTAATCAAGCCGTTTGTGCCAGACTGGGGAGAAAGGTATTGTAATAATGTAAATTATGT
>NW_015505403.1:842402-852181 GCF_001515645.1 Sinocyclocheilus grahami
TGTTTTTATATCACTGTATTTCTGAAGGAAACGACTGTCTTCAGAAAATTGGATGTCATTTTCATTTAATCTTGCATGTAATATCGGATAAAGCATTGGGGTTTTTTTAGCGGAGCGCTGCTTTGTGTACAGCGTTACCAGGGAAACCTTGATCTCTACCTCTCCAACAACGCCTCCTGCTGGCAGAGAATGAGTTTGCATATATATGCCGCCTGGGAAACACTGGACTATGGTATAAATAAATTAAACTGTATAACAGTTTCACTGCAATTCATGTTATAATGTTAGAATTAAATAAACAATAAAAATAATACATATGCACTTATCTGTACAAAGTGAATGCAGTTATTTTAAGCGGTTGTTGACATCCTATCTAAAACATGATTTAGCCAAAAAAACAACAACAACAATCGATAACGTTACCACTCTAATATGTCTTGCAATATCCGTGCATGCAAAGGTTCTGTGCGATCCTCTTGTTCAATATTCTCTGGATCTAAATCCGGCTCAAATTCATATGGCAATATTGACGCCATCCTTATCTAAACTTGCTGCTTTGGCAAGGGGCGAGGTAGTACTGAAACACTGTCTAAGCTGCGTGCCAATCACAACGCACTGGGACAGCTAACCAATCACATCACATTTAATTTTTCGGAAGGCGGGCGTTCATCAAACCCGGAACTAATCAAGCCGTTTGTGCCAGACTGGGGAGAAAGGTATTGTAATAATGTAAATTATGTTAAAAAATAATGCGTTTTTCGAACCACCAAGCATGAGAGCATGTTCTAGTACACCCCCAAAACAAATTCAAATTCAAATTTGGGTTGGGTCTTATCACTCAGCATACCCAGTTAAAAAAGTCACCGCTCGCCACTGGTGCTTTCACACCTGTGAAAAGGATGGATAGTATGAAGATGCAGGGATAGAGACGCAGGGATAGACTGTATAAAAGCATGGATGTAGTGTCCGTGACGGATGGATAGTATGAAGACGCAGGGATTGAGACGCAGGAATAGACTGTAAAAAAACATGGACGTAGTGTCCGTGATGTCACTCGTATGTTTCCGAAGAGCGTTTTTGAAGCTCAAACTGGTCGGAGCCGACCGTCGCCATCT
This sequence comes from Sinocyclocheilus grahami, assembly GCF_001515645.1. NCBI lineage: Eukaryota > Metazoa > Chordata > Actinopteri > Cypriniformes > Cyprinidae > Sinocyclocheilus > Sinocyclocheilus grahami. The sequence goes on from NW_015505403.1 coordinate 843,518, forward strand.
TGGCATCGCATCACCGCGTGTCACTCCCGGATAATCGAAAATGGGCAAAGAGGCAGGAGCTGGTTGCTTAAACCACGCCCACCTAGCTCGACGGTGGTGACAGCAGCGGCAATCCACCTGTCACTCAAGTGACCACGCCCTTAATTATGTAGAATTATAAGGCTTAATATAATTTAAACGGATGAGTTATAAAAAAATTCCCCACCCCTCACAGTTGTCAAGAAGGGCAAAATTAGCTATATAGACCAAAATAATTTTTTGAACCAGGCTGTAAACCAGTTTTTTTCTGCTGTAAAGTTGGACATTTTAACATGGGGAGTCTATGGGATTGACTCCCTTTTGCAGCCAGCCTCTAGCGGCCAGTTGACGAATTACAGTTTAAGTCACTTCCGTGTTGGCTTCACGAGAGAGAGCGGGAGGTTGCCGCTTGGGGTAAACGCTGGGATAAACAACAGGGGAAAAGCTGAAGTGGATGCTTCACTTTATAGAAATCAATTCATTGACCAGTGCTAACGCAAGCCATGGGGGAGTACACTACCCTTAAAAATTTAAAGGATATTAGGATATTACCACAACATTACTCTTAGGACATCGCAAACTATTTTTTTTATGAATATGACCTGATGGAGGACGCACTCAGTCATTCAGGCAGCCTCTCTCTCTCTCTCGCTCTCTCTCTCTCTCTCTCTCTCTCTCTGCACGCACACAGTTAGGCATGTTTTGTGACGTTGATCATCCTCGTCGTTGTCTTCCTCAATAAATACAAAATTTCTTCATGCTAGGGTGTCGGCGGTAAATTCAGTGGAGAGAAATCCCCCCACAACTAACTCCAAACTGGCAGATCTGCCTCCATTTTGTTAGCAACGCCCCAACTTCCAATGATCCAATCAATTCACGAAGGACGAAATCAAGTCCCGCCCTCTCATTTCAGATGCCGTTTCACTCGAATAGACGTCACAGTAGAGAAAAAAAGACAATCGCTACTTCCGTTTCATGCCAACTTTAATATAAAGACAGCTACAAAAAAAACAACAACAATAAGCCCGCGAAGCTGTTGTCGTTCCATCCGGACGGATGTCAGCCGTGACAGCTAAGTGGAATCCCGGAAAATCCAATCAATTCACGAAGGACGAAATCAAGTCCCGCCCTCTCATTTCAGATGCCGTTTCACTCGGATAGACGTCACAGTAGAGAAAAAAAGACAATCGCTACTTCCGTTTCATGCCAACTTTAATATAAAGACAGCTACAAAAAAAACAACAACAATAAGCCCGCGAAGCTGTTGTCGTTCCATCCGGACGGATGTCAGCCGTGACAGCTAAGTGGAATCCCGGAAAATAAACCATGGAACTTTGACCAATGAGAGAACAGTTTACTCGCGCGTGACTTGTTCTATCTCATGTTCTTCTAATGTAACTTCTTAACTTTTGCATGGCATTGCATCTTTCATGTTTTAAACATTCAAAAGATTAACTTTTTTTCAGACAACAAAGAATGCCAGAGTCTCCCCCAGAGACCATCCAGCACAGTAAGGGGTTTCTTAGGGTTTTTTCCCATGACAGAAGATTGCAGCTATGGATGGCGAGTCTGAGGTACTTTTATCATGCAGCAGACTGGTAAGCCTTGGCTTTTACATTACAGAAATCAATAGAATGACAAAAGAACTGGTTTAAACCAAGTATGGTTTATTTGGGGGTAAAATTGGTTTGAAATCGCTTAAAGGAAAAGCTTTGATGTTGAGAGAACTGTAGGAGGAAAGCTTCCAAATGTAATCACCAATAGATAAAATAAGAATGACATTTAAAGAAATAGTTCACCCAAAATTGAAATTATACTTACTCTAGGTCCAGTGTTGCCAGTAACGGATTACAAGTATGGCGAGTTATGTAATCAGATTACATTTTCAAGTAACTAGTAAAGTAACACATTACTTTTTTAATTTACAAAAAATATTTGAGTTACTTTTCAAAATAATACCAATTACTTTGTTTCCCCATTTATTGACTGACAGCTCTTCTGTCCCCATGTTGAGAGAAATAGGGAATAAATGCAGAGGCGTTGTGTGCGCTGTGTAAACATAATAGTTACTGTAGTTCTAGACTAAATGTGTACATGTGTTTACTCATCTCACTTGCACAAAAACAGGTTCCTCAAAAAAAGGTTCCTGACATTTGGTGATTCAGTTCAACCATACTAATAAACAAAAAAGACTTTAGATAAGCATAACATTTGTGGTTCTTTTTTATTGTTGAAGAGTGTTGAACTTTCTTCTCCTGCATCATATTCTTCATGCAATCCAGAATGGCAGCACAATTAAAAGGTTTGTTTGAGCTGCACCCTCTACTGTACATACGTGAATTTACATTTCACTTTAGCCAAAAATAGAACGTTTTATATAAAAAAAACAAGCAAGCTCAGCCCAGATGAGAAGTAACGCTAAAGTAATGTAATTACTTTCCATAAAAAGTAACTAAGTAGCATAATTAGTTACTTTTTAGAATGTAATGCAATATTGTAATGCATTACTTTTGAAAGTAACACTGCTCAGGTCATCCAAGATGTAGATTGTAACAGATTTGGAGAAATGTATCATTACATCACTTGCTCACCAATGGATCCTCTGCAGTGAATGGGTGCCATCAGAATGAGAGTCCAAACAGCTGATAAAATCACAATAATCCACAAGCAATCCACAGGACTCCAGTTCATCAGTTCAAAGTTAAAAGCTGCATGTCTGTCTGCTGGTGAGCAAGTGATGTAAGGCTACATTTCTCCAAATATGTTCTGATGAAGAAACAAACTCATGTATATCTTGGATGGTAAATTTTTAGCAGATTTTAATTTGGGGGTAAACTATTCCTTTACAAACCAAAGAGAAACATAGTTTAGATCTTGCAGGGTGTCCGCGGGTCCTTAAAAAGTCTTAAATAACGTTTTCCTAATATAAGGCCTTAAAAAGTCTTAAAATGTCTTAAATTCGGATTCGATGGGTCTTACATTTTTTTGGTCTCATTACCGCTAAAATATCTTCAGTCTGTGACGGACCTAATGACTTTACAATCATTGGACAGACCGAAGATGCTTTCTTCCCCGCGGTAAGTTACAGAATACAGAACACAAGCTCGCGCTGAGGCCCACTCTGTTTGTCTCGAGACTTCAGAACATATGAGCGTGACAGCACACACAAACTCAGAAGAAACAAATTCAAAATGTTTAGTTTATTCATAACATGATATAGTTAAATAACACCATGACAAGTGAGCTATTTTACTCAATATTCTCACAACGCAAAAAAACATTCAAAACACCTACGTTACAGAGTGCACGCATTACGTGACGTCTAGTGCGCGTGCGCATTTGCAGTGCGCTCTGCCTGATCACTGCATGATTCAGTCTATTAAAATACATTCAGAATGATCACAAATTCAAGACATGGGGGCAGAAAATGTGTATATTTATACTCAAGTTCACACGGAAGAGTGCCTTATTTCTCCAAAAATTACCATATACAAATGTGATATTGATTTTTTACAGCAGTTCAATAAACTAGAAGTTTTATTAAGAGACTTACGTTTTAGACACCATATTGCTTGTATTTGCTCTATTTCGCCAACAAAAATAATTCCAAACAAAGCCACAGCGCTGTTTTACGTCTCTGAGCAACATGACGGTGTTTCGTTCCTGAATGAATCAACTGTTTAAATGATTCGCTTCAATCGCAATGACTCACTTAACAGTGACTTACTGCCTCCTACTGGCGGTTTTAATTTCACATTTAAAGTATCTTTTTCATTTTTTTAATTATTTCAAATATCAGTATTCAATGTTTTATGTTTAATATATCTCATCGTGTTGCACTGTTGTCTATTTACTAAGCAGGAGTTATACGGTACCCAAGGAATCCATTTGAGGCAGGATGCTTGGTCAGCGTCCTGTGGTGTGATTGAGTCTTGGCCCCTTTCCAAACTGCCTCTGATTAATATTTTATATACATTTCAACTTGTCAAGGCTTGAGTGACCCTGATTTGTAGTCCAAGAGGCCACAATATACATACGCACACTGTATAGTTTGTACAGTTGTTCAATGACTTTTCACAGTCAATTGTAATCCTTAACTATTAAAACCAAAAAATCTAAACACAAATGGTAATATATTTCTTCCATATTAAGTACTGACAAATTACATAAAGTGTACCTTTAACTACAAGTTGTTAAAGGAGTCAAAAACCACACTGATTACTGTGTCTCACAGTTATTTGTAACAGCATGTTTGATTTACTAAAACAAACCAGTTCATGAGTCAGTCACTAAGCACGGCATGTTTTTGAATCACTAAAATGAACTGATGCATTAATCATTTGTTTTAGAATCTGAGTATTGGTTGCATCATATATTTTTTACTAACAATAAAAAAAAAATTCATAGAGTCATTCTTTTAGGAGTTGGACTATACAGGGTGTGTGGTATGTTTCTGATTCAAAAAAGAACAGTTGGGCTATTTGTTTGGAATTCGGACCATCTGTTTCACGCTGCAGATTCAATAGCAAAGAATCCACGTTGGAGAACCATTAACTAAACTGAAATTCAACTGAAGACATTTCTCACTGTGTTCAAAACCATTCAAACCAACGATGGAAAAGCAATTAATATTGAACTTTTGGCAACCTAGACTCATAAAACCTGCCTTTGGCAACATTTCTGATATTACATTACTGTTCTTGCATGTTTTGCAACACTTATAAAGTGAAATGTCCAGTCAGTGGCTCTAAAAGCACGTTCAGTTTTTTCTGAAACATATGAATTTGAATCTGGCAATGTTTTTTACTTTGACTGTTATAAGTAGTGTAGCAGTTTGAATCAAATGTTCAGTGAGCGACACAAAATAACGTTGAAAAAAATAATAACGAAATAATGTACCACCTACACTAAAGCCTACCACAGGGGTGTCCAGTCCTGCTCCTGGAGGGCCACTGTCCTGCAGAGTTTAGCTCCAACCGAACGGAGTGTGGACACCCCTGCCCTATATATCGAACCAATACTGTTAAGAATAGAAAAGTTGAGATAAAAACACATTTGCTCAAGCAACCATGCCATTTTACCTTGTTTTTATATGGCTTTGAGCTCTTTTATCATGACTTTTTCATGACTCGTACGTCACATCACATGCTGTACCAGGTGAGCTTCCGAGCACGTTTACAATAATAACAACAACAACAACATTTATTTATAAAGCACATTTAAACACAATGTAAATTGATCCAAAGTGCTGTACAGTGATCAAACAAATCTACTAATAAAAACAACAACTACACACATACAAAGGATAAAGAGTAAAAATAAGATTTAAGTCTAGACTTAAAAATGTCCAAAGAAGGAGCAGATCTCACATGATAAGGGAGACCACAGAAAATGCCCGATCACCCTTGGATTTGTACCGACACCGTGGTACAGTTAGAAGCAAGTTACTCGAAGATCTAAGTGCCCTAGCAGGACAATATGGCACAAGAAGTTCAGAGATATAACTTGGTGCACAACCAGACAATGCCTTATAAACAAACAAAATAATTTTAAAATCAACCCTGAATTTAACGGGAAGCCAATGAAGGGATGATAAAGCAGGAGAAATGTGATCCCTCTTTTTTGACCCAGTCGAAAGTCTTGCTGCAGCATTTTGAACAGCTTGCAATCGTGACACTGAAAATTCAGGAAGACCAGAATAAAGAGAGTTACAATAATCCAATCGAGATGTAACAAGTGCATGAATCACAACCTCCATATCCTTCCTTGAAAGAAGATGCTTCAACTTTGCAATAGATCTCAAATGGAAAAAAACTTGCTCTAATAACAGCTCTAATTTGTTTATCAAAAAATAGAGAGGAGTCAAAAATCACTCCAAGGTTTTTGATTTGTTTGCGTACATTAGTTGAAAGTTGACCTAACTGAGCTTCCAAAGTAGGAGACGAGTGTGCAGGACAACCTAATATTAAAACCTCGGTTTTATCCTCATTTAACTGCAGGAAATTATTAGACATCCATGTCTTAATATCTTGTACACATTTCAATAATACATCAAATGAAACAGCAGAATCAAGCCTTACTGCTAGATAAAACTGAGAATCATCTGCGTAACAATGATATGAAATACTGTATTTTTAAAAAATGTGGCCCAAGGGAAGCATATAAAGGAAAACAGTAAAGGTCCCAAAATGGATCCCTGGGGCACTCCACACAATATCAGAAAAGTCGTATATATATTCAGCTGGTTATGTGACGTAAACATCAAAATATGAGTTTATGAATCATGCACTTTGGTAAAAGTGTTTTGAGGTCATAGTACATAGTACTGGGAACTATGCACAGAAAATTCTTAATTAATCGATAATCTGGCCATGTAATCATAATTTGTGTGAACGTGAATAAAGGTTGTTGGTTTTTTACTGCCAGTAGTGTTTATTTCAGCTGGAAATGGCAGTGACTTGTACTGTATGTTCAGGTACGTTTTTGGATTTTTGTAAAAATGTTGGTAGAAGCATATTTTTCCAGTGAGTCTAGGTTTACTTTACAGATCAGACTGTGAGATTGCTTCAGATCAATCATTTTCGAAAGATCTCAGCTGTGCTGTACGGCACCCACTCTTAGTTAATGGGCTGCTGATGCATGTGTGCAAATGAAGCCTTGTTTTTCACAACCTGGAGTGATTTCAGACTCAGCAGGTTATGAAAAATATTTCTCCTTCCGACTGCGTGACTGCCCATTTAAGATGGGTTTGGTGGATTTGAACACATCCTGCCTTTCATGACAGGATCTTCATTTCAAAGCTAATTTTATTCCAGCTAAACCCACTGCAGGCCTTAAAAAATCTAACTACAGAATGATTGGTTGTCATGTCATGACTTTTTTCAATATTTTTATTAAGATCTTCAGTAAATGTATATCGAGCTATTCTGGAGTTTCAAACACAAGATGCATAATTGGACTCATAAATAGGACGCAGCTGTTCCCAGCGCCACTGTATCAGGTTGTTGAGCTTCAGGAAATGCAGAAAAGCATCTCTCAACGGTTCACGCATCTCTCAGCGGTTCAGCGCAAAATCTCGGCACTCGAATCTCATTGTCTTGTGCCTCGACAGCTATTCTGAGATACCACCGCATCTCTTCTGTGTGCCTCGGAGGGCAGATATATGCAACTGAGAAAAGTAAATACAAAGTCTGTTTCATCCCTAGCAGACTTTTTCGTCTGCAAATTCGGTTGGAGAGTTTGCATTGCGTGCTGGAATTCCCCAGAGGCGCAACTTTAGCTGGTTTCCTCTTAATATAAAAGCAAAGTCAGGCTTCAGTTGGCTTTAAACATAATCCTATTTTTTTGTCAACCAGCAATGGCCTTATATGCCTTCTGATTTTGTGTACTACAGTTTTTACCATCATGATACAATGTAATGGGTTAATTTACAAGCTATAAATGACAGTTGGCCCATTTCCTGAATTTACTTGAAAGTTCAAACCTTATTAACATATTGTCTAAATATAGTAACATTATGCTGTTACCTTTCAGGTCACATAAAGAGATTTGTAGCTCAAAACAGACTCTCCGCCAGTGCCTGTTTAAGGTTACATGAATGCTTACCAACATCCTTCCACATGTTAGATCCCAAAAAATGGCTTGGTTTTTGGCTTTCAGTGTGTATTTGCATATACATGAGGAAAGTTGAGAAGTAGGGCAAAAATCTGAAATTTCGAATGTTTTTTTTTTTGCAAACACTTCTCTTTCCGGTCTCTGTCAGCCCATCCAGACAGTCCTCAAGCTTGATTGACAGTCCTCAAAGGATTTTGACAGGATTTGGTGACTATTGACAGGACCGATGTGACTTTCAAGTGACACTGAAAGTTGTTCAAACTTTCAGAACTTGTATTTATTGCTCTACCTTTCTTGTAGTTAAAAGCTGGAGGGTGAAAGCAAACCAGATGTACTGATATTTGCATGCTGTGGATTTATGTTTATTAATTTGCTTTATTTAATTGAATTTATTAATAGGTGAAGAGCCCAGCCCAGCCCAGCCCAGCCTAGTCTTGCCTTGCCTTGCCTTGCCTTGCCGTGTCTCTTTTCTTGGTTTTTGATCTGTGCCTGTTTTCCTGGATTTATCCCTTTAGTCTCGCCCTTGTGATCCTGTTCGCCAAAAGTTGACCTACGCTAGGACTATTCTTGTGTCTTGCCCGCCATAAACCTGTGTGCCACTGGTCGACCCTGCCTGTGTTTCTGACCTCCTCTGATGTTAATAAAGCTTGCATATGGATCCGCACGTCTCACGTCTTGTCAGCCCCGTAACAGAATACTCGGCCACACAAGGATCCAGCAGCTGTTCAAGTGGACATTGGCCAGGTATGGACATGGCAAGAATTTTATTAGCCCTTAAACAGGGCCCACGATTGTTGGAGAACCATATTTGAGAGTTTTTAGCCATCGTTCACTATTCTGATTTACCAGACTGTGTACTAATAGAGTTTTTCTGCGATGGCATGAATCAACCTCTTAGGTCTAAGCTTAGATGCGAGGGTCCACGTTCGTCACTCACTCAGTTTATGGATTATGCTTTGTTGACTGTCGGATCTTTGTTTACTGTGGGTGTTGCGGAGGAAGAACGCGACACAGTGTCTGTGACTGAAATGG
>NW_015505403.1:852848-854139 GCF_001515645.1 Sinocyclocheilus grahami
GTCTTAGTCACAGCTGATCTTCCTGAGTCGAGTCTAGTCACAGTTGATCTATCGGAGTCTAGTCACAGTTGATCGTCATTAGTCAAATCGAGTCAGTTTATTATCATGAGTCTGGTCATGTCACAGCTGATATTCATGAGTCAAGTCTAGTCACAGTTGTTTTTCAGGAGTTCAGTCAAGTCACAGCTGATCTTCCTGAGTTCAGTCAAGTCACAGCTGATCTTCCTGAGTTCAGTCAAGTCACAGCTGATCTTCCTGAGTTCAGTCAAGTCACAACTGATCGTCATGAGGCAAGTCAAGTCTCAGCTGTTCTTCATGAGGCCAGTCCAGCTCCTTGCGTGGTGGTGGTGCCCAGCAACGCACTTTCAGCCTGTAATGTCACGGCCTATGAACAATGGTCCTGTCTCAACCCGGCCGCAGAGGCTGTCTGTGAACATGCGTCCAGCCCTGAATCGGCCACGGAGGCTGTTTATGAACTCACTTCCTGTCCTGTAATGGCTATGGAGGCCATCTATGAACTCTCTGCCTGTTCTGTTCCGGCCAAGGAGGTCGTCAGTGAACTCTTTGTCCGTCCTGTCACGGCTATAAAGGCCATTTGCGAACTCCCTGCTTGTCCTGTCACTGCTAAGGAGGCCGTCTGTGAATCCTCGTCCTGCCCTGTCATGGCTATGGAGGCTGTCTGTGAACCCTCTGCCCGTCCTGTCACAGCCATAGCGGCCGTTTGCGAACTCCCTGCTCATCCTGTCACGGCTATAGAGGCCGTTTGCGAACTCCCTGCTCGTCCTGTCACAGCTATAGAGGCCGTTTGCGAACTCCCTGCTTGTCCTGTCACGGCTATAGAGGCCGTTTGCGAACTCCCTGCTTGTCCTTTCACGGCTATGGAGGCCGTTTGCGAACTCCCTGCTCGTTCTGTCACGGCTATGGAGGCCGTCGGGGAATCCTCATCCTGTCCTGTCATGGCTATGGAGGCCGTTTGTGAATTCTTTGCTTGCTTTGTTTCGGGCAGGGAGGTCGTTTGTGAACTTTTGTCCTGTCCCGACCCAGCCAAGGAGGCTGCCTCTGAACACTCAGCCTTGTTTATCAACCCCAATGTTCTGTCTCTGTTGTCTGTCTCTACTCTCTCGTTGTTACAGTTTCCGCCATGGTCTCCTGATCGGTGTGGTTCGCCGTGGGGGTCTACTGTCTGGCGCTGGTTGTCCTCTGCTCCGCCGTGGTGGTCTTCTGCTCCGCCGTGGTGGTCTGCTGTCTGGCCCTGGTGGTCTGCTGTCTGGCCGTGGTGGTCTACTGTCTG